>NW_016825829.1:0-73115 GCF_001698545.2 Rhinopithecus bieti | reverse complement strand
CNCTCTTTCTTCATCCCTCCCCTCCCTCCTTCCCTCCCATCCCTCCCTTCCCCTACCCTCCCTCCTATCCTTCCCTTCTCCTCCTTTTCTTCTTCCTTCTTGTCCATTCCTTCCCCTCCCTTCCCTCCCTTCTTCTGTCCCATCCCTCCCTTTCTCCTCCTCCCTTCCATCCCTCCCTTCCTTCTTTCCTCCTCTCCCTCTCTTTCTTCCCTTCCTTCCCATACCTCTCTTTCTTTATCCCTCTCCTCCTTCCTTCCCTTCTTTCCTCACATCCCTCCCTCCCTCCCTTCTTCCCTCCCATCCCTCCCTTCCTCTCCCCTCCCTCCTATCCCTCTCTTCGTCTCCCTTCCCTTCCTCCCTTCTTCCCTCTCCTCCATCCCTTTCCCTCCCCTCCCTCTTTTCCCCTCCCTCCCTCTCTTCTTCCCTGCATCTTTCCTTGCTGGGTTTTACTCTATTTTGTGTCTTGGAAAGCAGTCCATAAACAACTGATGGAAAGCATCTCGTAAGCAACCATAAACAACTGATGCTTATGGTTTCTCTTGAGTAAACCTAGAAACTGACCCTTTCAGTCTTAAAACTTGAGAAAGTTACATTTGTCTGATCTAAATTCTTTTCTCAGGAAACTAACCATCAGGCCCCCTAGATAGTATCAAGGAGCTGAAACTCACCAGGTCACTGCATCTGGACAATGAGATGGCTGACCTGCACCCATCATGACTGTCTAAGGGACCACCTGCTTCCTGTTGACCACCTCTTCTTCTTCTGTGCCCTCCAGTTCTTGTTTTTCTACATGTGGTTACTTTTCTTCCTTGCTCTGTAAACCCCTAAATTTAGCCAGTTGAGGAGATGGATTTGAGACTGAGCTCCTACCTCCTCAACTGTGCACCCGCATGAAGCCTTCCTTCTTCCCTGCAGTATTCATTGTCTCAGTGATTGGCTTTCTGTGCAGTGAGCAAGAAGACCAACATCAAACCCCTGGTATTTCAGCCACATTTTTTCTGTCCACATATTTTTCCTTTTAAAAAATCTGCAATTATTTAGAAGGCAGGCATCATGTTTTTGAAACAGTCTTAAACTTATATTTGTCTAACAATCAAAGATTAAACAATGACTTTTGACTCCCTTTTATGGAAAACAGAGAACTTAATGCTGCTCCTCCTTGTTATCTTCATCCCTTTCCTAAGTGCATTAATTTCCTCTGAAACTTACAAACCTCATACTTCTTACTTGAAATTTTAAACCCCTTAAAGGTTTCCAATGTGTTTCACTTTGTTGGCGTTACTATAACTGTATTTTAAATTTGTGTCAGCAGTAACCTTTCTCCCAAGAGTTGTGAATGCTTTGATTCTCTTATTTTTGCCTGGCCCATCATTCCAGCCCAGTGCTTTCTAGGGTGATGTCCCTGATTTCCTGTTTGGTATTTTGGAGGAACCCGTTCAAGCAGCCTTTACAGAAGAGGAGACAGGTGCAGCCATCTGGAGCTTTTAGAAATGGCCAGAAAGTTCTCATGTCCTGGGGTTTCCCACACAGCTATGCCAGTATCAGTTATCCCATGGTGTATTGCTCCATTCTCATGCTGCTATAAAGAACTGCCTGAGACTGGGTAATTTATAAAGGAAACAGATTTAATTGACTCACAGTTCTTCATGGTTGGGGAGGCCTAGGGAAATTTACAATCATGGTGAAAGGGGAAGAAAATATGTCCTTCTTCACATGATGGCAGGAAGGAGAAGTGCTGAGTGAAGAGGGAAAGGCCCATTATAAAACCATCGGATCACGTGAGAACTCTCTATCATGAGAACAGCATGAGGGTAACCACCCCTTGATTCAATTACCTCCTACCAGGTCCCTCCCACAACACGTGGGGATAATGAGAGCTACAATTCAAGATGAAATTTGGGTGGAGACACAGCCGAACCATACCACACGGTCTGGGGGCCTCTTTTATTTCAGTAGGGACATTTGAAGACAACTTAATTTTAGCTTATTTGAAGATAATCTGTTTACGTTTTCCTCTTGGGAGTTTTCTGATGCCCTGTTTTCCTGAAGTGCAAACTTCAGTATAGCACAACACCCTCTGGCATTATTGCTCTCTCTGCATTATTTTTTTGCCTAGCATTGTCAATTTCTCCACCTGGAAAGTTTTCTTCTATTATGTTTTTGGCTGCTACTTCCACTCCCTTCTTCATTTTCTCCTCAGGAGCATCTGCTGTGTGTGGTTTGGTTCTGTAAGACCTTCACATCCTACCCGCCTCTGTTCTTGACTTTTCACTTTTATATTTTAATTTCACTTGTGATTCGGAAGTGTTTCTCAAATGTTTCTATTGTACCATGACTTTGCTTTTCTGCAGCTGCAAGTCTGCCATTCACACTGAAGATTTTACAGCGGCTGTTGTGTTTCTTGTTCACAGAGGAGAGTATTGGTCTTGCCTTGAGCTCTGAAGGAGAAATCAAGTTTCAGCCTTGAGAGTATGATGAAAGGGCTTCCACAGACAATGATTTTGTCCTGGTCAGCATTACCCAGCCTCCAGCGACAGACAGTTTTAAATCCTGATGAAATTCAGCTTCCTGCCTCTGTGAAGGATAAAGCAACAGAGTTACCAGCTCTCGCATTTTCCTGAATGAATGTCAGGAGTTGTTTTAGTTGGCTCTCTTTGCCATAAGGAGACGCCACAGACTGGGCAGCTCCAACAGCAGACATTTATCCTTCATAGTTCGGGAGACCAGGAGTGCAGGATCTGGGGGCCAGCATGGCTGAGACCAGCAGCGCAGGATCCATAGGCCAGTAGGGCTGGCATCTGGGGAGGGCTCTTCCCTGGGCTGTGGGCAGCCGCCTTCTTGCTGTGTCCTCTCAAGGCCTGTCCCCTGAGTGTGCGGGAGTATGGGGAGAGAGAGCTTACCGGTGTCTTTTCTTCTAAAGACACCCATCTTGTTGGATTTCACTCCACCCTCACCATCTCATTTAACCTTAATTACTTCCTTAGAGGCACCAGCTCCAACTATAGCCACACTAAGGGATAGGGGTTCAATATATACATTTTAGGGGGACCCAAACATTTGGCTCCTAACAGGAGCTGAGCAAGATGTTCCTCAGGGAAGAAGAAACAGAGAAGAGCAGGTCACGGGCACCTGAGCCCCAGGCATTGTTATTGGTGGAGGGTGTTCAGTTTCTTGGCGTTTTGAACAAAGAATTGGACAAAATGCACAAACCAAAAGCAAGGAAAGAAGCAGAGATTTATTGAAAATGAAAGTACACTCCACAAGGTGGGAGCCGGCTGAACACAGGTCTCAAGAGCCCATTACAGAATTTTCTGGCATTTAAATACCCTCTAGAAATTTCCCATTGGTAACTTGGTGTACACCCTATGTAAATGAGGTAGCGACTTGCAATCAGTCTGATTGAGAAGCCACCAATCAGAGGCTGAAGTGACGTGACAAAGGTTACACCCTATGCAAGCATCTGATTGGTTGTGAAAGCAACCAATCAGAAGCTAAAGTGAAGTTACAAAGTTACACTCCTGTGCAAATATCTGATTGGTTGCAGAAAGTTACTAATCAGAGATAGTTTCAATTTTCCATCTGCCAAGCAGAAAAGGAGGGGGCGTTTACAAAGGGAATAGCCCCTGGTCCTTTTGTTACTTAGATGTGGAAAGTTGAGGTTTTCCTTTTGATTTAGCTCTAGGAAGTCAGCGGGAATTGGCCTCAGGTACCCTGCCTCCAGACCCTATTTTCCTGCCTCAGTGCAGCTGAGTGAGTCTTCTGTTTGGGTCATGCCCTAAGACCCAGCCAGCCTTTGGCCTTCTCCTGGGCAGGAGCCTGAGGGCAAGGGGTGGGTCACAGACATTACATTCTCCTGAGGCAAATGCCTAGGACATGAGGATGGCCTGCCTTGGATAGGCTGCAGGCCCCTCTCCCTTTCTCTCCACTGCACCCACATCTAGGCCTCCTTTCCAAGGATCCAGAGTACTTTGAGTGAGGGGGAGGCAATGCATGTATAGTGCATGGAGCAGAGGCCAGGTTGTTGCCAATGTTTAACGTACATCAGCTATTTTTATTGTGAATTCAAACACACTTTTATTGGAGTATAAGGCGTGTTATAGACACACACACTGTTATGAGTGGAATAGTGTCCCCCCAAAAGATATGTTGTAGGAGGCTGGGCACAGTGGCTCACACCTGTAATCCCAATAGTTTGGGAGGCCGAGGTGGGAGGATTGCTTGAGGCTAGGAGTTTGAGACCAGCCTGGGCAACATAGTAAGACCCCCATATCTAAAAATAAAAATAAAATAAATTAGCCAGGCATGGTGACATGCACCTGTAGTCCCAGCTGCTCAGGAAACTGAGATGGGAGGATCTCTTGAGCCTAGGAGGCCAAGGCTGAAGTGAGCCATGATTGCACCATTGCCTTCCAGTCTGGGTGACAGAGCAAGACTCTGTCTCAAATAAATAAATTAATTAATAAAAAAGATATGTTGAAGCCTTAACCCCCAGTAATTCCAGAATGCAAGCTTATTAGTATATAGAGTTGTTGCAGATGTTATCAGTTAAGATGAGGTCGTATTGGAGCTGGGTGAAATTTCTGCCTCAGGTGACGCCCCATTGACTCTCACCAGCAGCTGCAAGAGAGTTCTAGTTGTTCCATATCCTTACTGACACTTATTATTTTCTGTCTCTTTATTTTAGTCATTTTGGTGGGTGTGTAAGTGGATTATATTGTAGTTTTAATTTGCATTTTCCTGATGATTAAGGGTGTCAAACACTTTTTTGTATATTTCTTGGCCATTTGAATTGCTTCTGTGAAGCATCTGTGCAAGTATTCTTCCCCTTTTCTGTGGGATATCAATCTTATTTTTGTTGGTTTATACGAGTTCTTCGTATGTTTTGGTTAAGAGTCCTTTTTCAGATATATGAATTGCAGTTTTCACAACAGTGTCTTTTGATGATGTGAAGTTTTTTGTTGTTGTTTTGTCTCGTTTGGTGAGACAGGGTCTCGCTCTGTCACCCAGGCTGGAGTACAGTGTTGCAATCTTGGCTCACCGCAAACTTGACCTCCCAGGCTTCAGCAATCCTCATGCCTCAGGCTCCTGAGTATCTGGAACTACAGGTGTGCACCACCATACCTGGATACTTGTTGTAATTTTTGTAGAGACAGGGTTTTGGCATGTTGCCCTGGCTGGTCTCAAACTCCTGGGCTCAAGTGATCTGCCCACCTCGGCCTCCCACAAATGCAGGATTAATGATTTGTGTTTTGTTTAAGAAATCTTTGCTTCAGCTGAGGTCATGAAGATTTTTTTTGTTTTCCTCTAAAAGCATTATTGTGTTCCCTTTTGCATTTAGATCTCCAGGCCATCTGAAATTTATTTTTGTATGTGGTGTGAGGGGTAAGGCTGCTTTCTTTTTTCTATTTGGATATCCAGTCAACTCAGCAATGGAAAAGACCGCACCCCTCCTCCCAGCCCCACACCTCAGCCTTTTCTTTGATATAGATCAGGTGACTGCACAGATGGCGGTGGCTTCTGGACTCTCTCTTAGGTTCTGCCCGTCAATCCTTATACCAATCCTTATACCAATGCCACACTGTCTTAATTTCTTGTTATTGTTTTCAAGGGTGATCTACTTGTTTGGTTCTCCTTGGTGGATCAGGTAGTCTCGGATACACATTCCCCTTGATTTTAGTTTCAAAACCTTGAACCATTTTGTTAGAACTCCATCATATCCCAGCTGTATAACCTAGCCTTGGTTCATCTCATTGTACCATATTTAACATAGAGACACAAACTCCTATCTTACAGAGTCGCTGGGAGAATTAAATGAGATGATGCAGCTGTTGTGCTTGGCACATGGAAAATGTTTAGTAAATGTTAGTGATTTTGTAGTTTAGTGGTTGGAAGTACAGTGCCTGGAGCTAAACTGCCTGGCTTCAAATCTTGGTTCCTTCACTTTGAAATGCATAACTTTGGTAGAATTACTTCATGCGGGCCTACTGTCTTTAAAATGAGGATACTTGTAGTGACTTCTGGAGCTTAGAATGTGGATGAAGTGCACACAGCAGTTCTCAGCTTTATGCTCATGGGGGCAGACACAGATAATGACAATTTCCATGCAACACCTGGAGGATACAGGACCAGACACGCCGTCTAGACGCACCTGTGACTTGCCCGCATGTGAGGTGACTCCTGCATGCCAGGGCACTCTGCCAGGAAGTGTTGAGTCCATATGTGTGAGGGCCACTCCGTTTCTTGGCACATGGTGGGCAATCTCTCCATAGTCCATATGTGTGAGGGCCACTCCGTTTCTTGGCACATGGTGGGCAATCACTCCATAGTCCGTATGTGTGAGGGCCACTCCGTTTCTTGGCACATGGTGGGCAATCTCTCCATAGCCATTGCCCCTTAGAATCTTCCTCCTGCGGATCAGAGTGTCCTGGCCCCTGTGAGCTGGATTTTGATTTTTAGAAGCTGCAGTCCTTGTGCCTTATTGACAGCACAGTACATCTTTTAAAAAATATATATATATTTTTCTATTACGTGAAGCACATCTATTTGTGAGGAAGGATTTTCCTCTGAGCCCTTGGTCCCTTGCTCTTCTGCTTGTGCCACTGGTGTTTTCATAAGCTCAGTGGTGATTTTTTTCTGAATATCACTGCCCCTCGTACACAGGTGGTCTGACTCTGCCTCCTGCCCCAGTGAGGGTGGGCTGAGCCCCCTTTCAGAATGACAGAGCAGGTGACTGCAGCACACTTAGTGCAGGCTTGTGCCTGATGGGATGGTGTCTCCTTGGGGATGTGCGTCCCAGGCAGGTGCCCCAAGGGAGGGCCTACAGCAGAGTCGACAGCCTTTCAAGAGGGACCCACCAGGAGGTGTCACCTCCAGGGCTCATTAAAGGGTGTCCAGGCTCTCAGATCTCCTTGGAAACCAGAAACTAAAGGCAAAGTTGGGGGAAGGGTCTTCTGGCATTTTCCTGTGGGAGCAGATGTGGGCAGGAGCAGCTTCCACCTGTGCTGCAGGGCTCCGCCACTCCTGCCCGGCCGCCTTCCTGTGCCCCGCAGCTTTCCCGCTCCCCTCCCAGCTCTGGCTCAGGCTGCCCTTCTTCTTGCTGGTCCCTTGCTCCAGTGCAGGGTTTCCCCAGCAGCTCTCCACGACCCGCCCAGGGTGACATGCCAGCGTGTGTCACCATAGCTGCCCACGCACAGCCCTGTCATGGAAAGCAGTTAGAGCAAGCCTGGGGGGTGGGCCCTGTGGGCTGTGTAGGGGAGGGCGTTAGCATAGTGACTGTGATCAGCAGGCAAGATGGGTGGGTGGAGGCCCAGGAGGAAGGAGAAAGGAGCAGGGAGCAGCAAGACAGGGGGGAGCAGCATGGGGGGGAGAACTGAGCGTGGGGTCTGGGAAGGACAGGAGGAGCAGGTGGGAGAGAGAAGCTGAGCATGGGGTATGGGAAGGACTAGGGAGCAACAGTGTGGGAGGGAGAAGCTGAATGTGGGGTCTGGGAAAGACAGGTGAGGAGCAGCCTGGCAGGGGGAGGCTGAGAGTGGGGTCTGGGAGGGATGGGGGAGCAGCCTGGGATGGGGAGAAGCTGAGTGTGGGTTCTGGGAAGGACAAGGGAGTTTCTCCCTCTCTCATGCTGCTCCTCCTCATCCTTCCCAGACCCCACACTCAGCTTCTCCCCCTCCCATGCTGCTCCTTCCCTGTCCCTCCCAGACCCTATGCTCCTTGTCTGGGAAAGACAAGGAGAAGCAGTGTGGGATGGGGAGAAACCAAGGTTGGAGTCTGGGAAGGACTAGGGAGGAGCAGTGTGGGAGGGGAGAAGCTTAGTGTAGGGTCTGGGAGGGAGCAGCGTGGGAGGGAGAAGCTGAGCGTGGGGGATGGGAAGGACTAGGGAGGAGCAATGTGGGAGGGAGAAGCTGAGTGTGGGGTATGGGAAGGACTAGGGAGGAGCAATGTGGGAGGGAGAAGCTGAGTGTGGGGTCTGGGGAAGATGGGGAGGAGCAATGTAGGGGGGAGAAGCTGAGCGTGGGGTCTGAGAGGGACAGGGGAGGAGCAGCATGAGAGGGGGAGAAGCTGAGTGTGGGGCCTGAGAAGGACAGGGGAGGAGCAGTGTGGGAGGGAGAGGCTGAGTGTGGGGTCTGGGTAGAACAGGGAGGAGCAGCGTGGGAGTGGGAGACTGAGTGTGGGGTCTGGGAAGGAGAGGGGAGGAGCAGCATGGGATGGGGGAAGCTGAACGTGGGGTCTGGGAGGGATGGGGAGGAGCAGCCTGGGAGGTGAATAAACTGAATGTGGGTTCGGAGAAGGACAGGGGAGGAGCAGGTGGGAGGGAGAAGCTGAGCATGGGGTGTGGGAGGGAAGAGGGAGGAGCAGCGTGGGAGAAGCTGAGTGTGGGGTGTGGGAAGGACTAGGGGGAGCAGTGTGGGAGGGAGAAGCTGAGTGTGGGGTATGGGAAGGACTAGGGAGGAGCAATGTGGGAGGGGAGAAGCTGAGTGTGGGGTATGGGAAGGACTAGGGAGGAGCAACGTGGGCAGGGGGAGAAGCTGAATGTGGCATCTGGGAAGGACTAGGAAGGAGCAGCGTGGGAGGGATAAGCTGAGTGTGGGGTCTGGGAAGGACTAGGAAGGCGCGGTGTGAGAGGGGAGAAGCTGAGCATAGGGTCTGGGAAGGACAAGGAGAAGCAGTGTGGGATGGGGAAAAACTGAGGTTGGGGTCTGGGACAGACTAGGGAGGAGCAGTGTGAGAGGGAGAGGCTGAGCATGGGGTCTGGGAAGGAAAGATGTTTGGGTTGGATTTCTTCATAGTGTTCCCTCTAAACCGCAGGGAGGTTTAGTGAGGAAATTGACAGTGAAGAGCTACAATTCCTCAAGGCCCTCGGCTCTGATCTGGCATCCTTTGAAGGTAATTCTGTGCATGGACTGGGCCATCTGGACCCGTGGAAATATTCGGGTTACAGTGCCAGGTCCTGGATTGAATTCCTATTTAGTAGAATTCATTGGCCACTCACAGCCACCTCTCCAGCCTTCCCCCACTTAGATCCCCATCAAGCTATTGCTAGAATTACACCACAGCCTCTTTGCAGATGCTGGTCACCCCTGCAGCCTCACCGCTGGCTCTGGTCTCCTTTCTCTTCATCCTTCTGCCCCAGGTAGGACCAGCCTCCTCCTCCCCTGGGCCGGGCACAGGGGGACACCTTGTGTATATTCGAGTGTGACTGGCAACAATTTGTCCCCCCAGGGCCGACATGAGCATATGTGAAATGAGGAAGGGCTCAGCTTGCCTCGGAGGGTCCACCCCTACCCAGGGGTTGCCATCCTTGGTATTTTTGCTCTTGCGGGGACAGTGCTAACATGTCCAACTGAAAGCTTTGCCCCCATGCCCCCAATCCAGGATCCGCCATGAGGAAAACCCTCTCTCCTGCTGTGCCAGCTCAGCAAATTTATTTTCTCTTCCTTATGATTTTCTTTTTCTTATTCTTCTTTTTTTTTTTTCTTTGAGACGGCGTCTCGCTCTGTCACCCAGGCAGGAATGCAGTGGCCGGATCTCAGCTCACTGCAAGTTCCGCCTCCCGGGTTCACGCCATTCTCCTGCCTCAGCCTCCCGAGTAGCTGGGACTACAGGCGCCTGCCACCTCGCCCCACTAATTTTTTGTATCCTAAGGATGGCCTTAGGATTTTCTTTTCTCTCTCTTTTGG
Source organism: Rhinopithecus bieti (assembly GCF_001698545.2). Taxonomy (NCBI): domain Eukaryota; kingdom Metazoa; phylum Chordata; class Mammalia; order Primates; family Cercopithecidae; genus Rhinopithecus; species Rhinopithecus bieti. Next base: position 63,438 of record NW_016825829.1, on the reverse strand, counting down.
TTTTTGTTTTTAAAAACAAGTTCTCACTCACCTAGGCTGGAGTGCAGTGGCAAGATCTCAGCTCACTGCAACCTCTGCCTCCTGGGTTCAAGCGATCCTCCCTCTTCAGCTTCCCGAGTAGCTGGGACCGTAGGCATGCACCACCATGCCCGGCTAATTTTTGTATTTATTTATTTATTTATTTATTTATTTATTTATTTATTTATTTTTATTTTTGGAGAGAAAGGGTGTTGCCATGTTGCTCAGGCTGGATACCTCTGAGTCTTTCTGATGGCGCCCTGGAAGCAGCCACAGGGGCCTCCCGAACACACTCCGTGGGCCTGCCCTGTGCCATCACCACGTCACCGCAGGAGACAGGATCTCAAACGAGTGCAGCTCTCAGCAGCCTCCTGGCAGCTGGCATAATTGGGACTGATCTCGTTAGAGGGAGACAGCTAACTCAGTTGACAGTTTTGTGTTCACAGCTTCATATATTTTGTGAAAAGACGCAAGGGAAATAGGAGATGCGGAAGCAAAACAGCCCACAGGGGCTGCCCGAATGCCCCGCGGCCTTCAGAGTCTCCTTCTCAGCTCAGGGAAGGGCTGGGAGCCAAGGGAGGGACGGCGAGGGGTCACCCTTGCTTAGTAACACCCAGAACAGGGTGCCGGCCAGGGGTCGCTCTTACTAACACCCAGAGCCGGGCGCCGGCGAGGTGTGTGTCACCAGACGTGGACCACACTGGCCTGCCGGCCTCCTCGCCTGTGGCCTTGTTCCCTTATCCCTGCAGCCTGGTCCACTAGGGACTCGCGGTGATGCCCACGACACACTTTAAACAGGAGCTTGTGCTCAGTGCTTTCCCATGCAGCCCGGTCAGCTGGGACTCAAAGAGCCCATCGCCCGGAGCCTCCCAGAGCTGAGCCTGTCCTCTGGGTGACCTGAGGGCTGAAGGCAGTGTGAAAGGGAAATACATCTTGGGACCCCAACATCACTACACTAAAGAGAAAAATCAAGCTGGGAACTGCTATGGGCAAACCTGCCTCGCTATTCAAAGTCATCCCTCTGCTCACTGAGATAAATGTGTATCTGATCGCCTTCTTTGAAAAGGCTAATCAGAAACTCAAAATAATGCAAGTTTGTTCTTTACCTGCCTATGATCAGGAAGCCTCCTCCCTCCTTCCAGTGGTCCTGCCTTTCTGGACGAAACCAATGTACATCTTACACATATTGATTGATGCCACATGCCTCCCTAAAAAGTGTAAAACAAGCTGTACCCTGGCCACCTTGGGCATCAGGACCTTCTGAGGCTGTGTCACGGGTGCACGTCCTTAACTTCGGCAAAATAAGCTTCCTAGATTGACTGAGACCCGTCTCAGATATTTTGGGTTAACACCAGAGTCAAAACTTCTCTTACCCTGGTCTGTCCTGCCTGTCATCCTGTCCCTTCCTGGACCTGTGGGGTGGGACGTGGGGCTTAGCTTAGCCCACAGCCTCCCGCTCCCCACCCCCATAGCTGTCACATATGTGGGTCCCCAGAGAGCCTGTGCCATTGTGAGAAGGGTCATTTGCATGGTGCCTGTGTGGGGCCTTGCAGTGGGTCTGTCCCTCCTTATGACATCAGCCACCGAGCAGAGGGGCCCTGTGTGCCACAGTTCCTGGGTCCTCATGGAGCTCTGGGCCACAGCTGGACCACCAGCCACTGAGCAGGGGGACACTGTGTGCCACAGTTCCTGGGTCCTCATGGAGCTCTGGGCCATAGCTGAACACGGAACTGGGAATGCCTGTGTCTTCCCTGGGCAGGTGCGGTCAGAAGAGAGGGGACCATTGTCCCCATCATAAGAACCACTGAGAACCAATGCCAGAGAAAGACACGAGCAGTCTTAGGGGAGGGGACGGCTGCAGGGAGGAGGATGCCTGACCATGAGCTCTGCAGGCGTCTCATGGGTTAAGAGAGGGGTTTTATCCTGCAGAGAGGACTCGGCAAGGCTGGAGGCATGGGTGTTGGGAGATGGGATGACGGTGCCCGTGGGACAGTGGAGCAGAGGTCTTCCTGGGACCACCCTGCCCTTGGAAGGGCTGTCTGCTGCCTCCGGTCGGGGTCTCTGCTCAGGGCCTGAAGGGCGGCGCCAAGTTAACCCAAGCCTGGGTCACAGGCACGTTGTGGGGCGGCTCAGTGGGAGGAGCAGTCCCATGGATCGTTTACCAGGCAGAGGGGCTGGGGGATCTGGGGCTGACCTTGCCCCTGGTAAACCAGGGGTGTTGTGAGTCTTGCCTGAGTCCCATGGGGAAGTGGTTCCTTTCAGGAAGCCGTTTTCAGGAACGCAGAGGGTGGGGCACGTCTGAGCCTGTGCTGGGTCCAGGAGCCCAGGGCCCCGGTGAAGTTCGGTATTGGTGCAGAAAACACTTAGAACTTGTTTTCACGTCAGCCATTACACATAATTGTCACCACAGCTCTTCAGGGTCCAGGTTCGAGATCCCGTTTTAGGAACAGTGCAGCTTAGGAGCAGAGAGAGAGAAACTCATCCAAGGCCACCCGCACAGGGGCTGGGCAGGAACCCCGGGCCCTTCCAGCCTCGTCTCAGGACCCCTGCCTGGCTGCTGAGGGTGAGTGGTCTGCAGAGGGCACGGCCCTGAGCAGCCCAAGGGGAGCTGGTGGCAGACATGGTCCTCATGGTGGAAAGCAACACACGTCAAAGTGGCGGTCATGCGTGGCCTCTGTGAGTCCAGAGCCTCAGGGGCCCACCCAGCCGGGGGCTGGTCTGACGTCACAGGTGAAGGCTCAGTGAGGCCTGATGCAGGTCCCGAGAAGCCGTGGGACTGAGGAACAACCACGCCTGGAGCCTCTGAGGGAAAGGCAGGCAGCTGGAGGCTGCAGGAGGCAGGGCAAAGTTCCTGCCCAGAGTTAGTGCCTCGGCGCCTCTGAGCCCATTGCTGGTGGGCAGGCCCCGCTGACCTCCCAGCCTGTGTTCCAGCCGCTCTCACCCTTTCCCAAGTCTGAACGTCACTCAGGTGGAGGATGAACCTGTTTCCAGGGGCTACGGCAGGTGGCCTGGGCTTGGGATTCGAGGCTGATCACACCTGTCCAGGCCAGCCCTGCCTCCTATTCACCCACACAGGGGCTGGCATCTGCTGCTTCTCATGACCTCTGTTCTGGATGGTCGATGGCCACTCAGTGCCCTCAAACCTCCAGAGCATGCTTCGGCCTGAGAGTCACCATGCTTGCTGTGCCCTCCGCCTGGAATGCTTCATGCCTTCCTCGTCTCCTCGGATGCCACCTTCTCAGAGAGGCCTTCCCCACTGCCTCACCCAGAAGAGAAGCCCGCTTCTCCCTCCAGGACCCTGTTCTGCCTTATGTGTAGCACCTATCCCCTGATGTGTGTCAGCTCTTTGCTGATGTGTTTCCTGTTCGTCTCACCCGGCTAGAATGCGTGCTTCTCTGTCTAACGTGTTCCCTGTGGTGTACCTAGCACCTCGATCAACACCTGGTGTTGGTGAGTGCTTGGTAAGTGTTTGCTAGTGAATGCATGTTTGTTGAATAAATTTGTCGGTGCCTGGATATGTGGGGAAGAGATGGAAGGAGGGTTCAGGAAGTGGCCTGGATAGCTGGAAGGAGTGGACGGATGACAGGTGAAGAGATGGGTTGATGGATGGGGGGCAGTCACTATGCGGGCTTGCCCTGGGATTGTTGGATGGATGGGTGGATAATGGGTGGGTGGAGGAATGGTTTGGCAGTGGATAGTGATATGATTGATGGACAGATGGGGTAGGTAGTTGGTTAACATGGAATGGGTGATAGTGTTTGGTGATGTGTGAATAAGGAGGATTAGCCAGACTGACAGCATGGGATGGTGGATTATGTTGATATGTGGTGTCTACTGAGAGGTTGGTTTGGGTCTAGGTGGATGGTGAATGATTCTGGGTTGGAGTGAAGGGGTTGATCAATGAATCGTTTGCTTGGTTGGATGGGAAGGTACTGATTGCTTGATTGCTAGTTGGATCTGATGTGGCAACTGGATAACTAGTTGCTAGGTGTGTGTTGGGTAAATGAAGGGTGCATGGGTGGTGGGTTGACAGGTGGGTGGGTGAGTGGCTGGCTGGGTGTGCAGGTAGGTGGATGGTTTGATGGCAATGAATGGCTGGGCTGGTGGGTGGGAGGACTATTAGGTTGGGCTTGTGGAAGGGAGATGGTGGGTGGCACTGGAGGATGCTGGGCGTTGACTGGTGTGTGTGTAGATGGATGGTGAGGGGGCTGTACTGGCAGGTGTTGGTGCGGGGATGGACTAACGGAGGATGAATGGCCGTGTGTAGATGGATGGTGAGGGGGCTGTGCCGGCAGCTGGATGAGTGGCCGTATGGCTGGCTGGCTGGACTGAGCAGTGGGTGGGCCCATCCTACAGTCCATCTTGTAACCTGCCCTGCACCTGCTCACAGGATCAGGCCCTGCCAAAGCTGAAGCACTCTGCCTCCCAGCTCCTTTCCCGTCCTCCAAGGACACTTGTGGCTGAGGATCTTTCCTCATTCTTCTCAGGAAGCCCCAGGTCAGCACAGATCCTCAGCGGGAGTTTTCCGGAGCTGAACCCCGCCTGTGAGAGGCCAGAGCTCCTGCTGGGGAGTTTCATGGGAGGGGGACAGGGAGCAGCCACTCAGACCCCAGAAGCTGATGGGAAACTCTGGAGCTGGGGCTCCCCCCGTGGGAGTCCTGATGAGAGTGAGGGATCAATTCGGCATGTCCTGGCGTGAACCGACTCTCTTGGCATCTGAGCTGCAGTCAAGGCCACCTGCAGGAGATGCTGGCCAGGCAAAAAAAGGATGCTGGTTCCTGTTCAAAAGTCAGGAGCTGGAAACCAGTGCTGCCTGGAGAATTCAACAGCAAAAACTGGGGTGATGTAGTTGCACCACTCTAAGCGGGGCTGGAAGTTGCCTCCCAACACTGACGTTAGCCTTAAGTGATGAGATTCTGACCAGCTCTGTCTGGAGGGTTCTGAGACTCATCTCGCTGCGTCTCCATGTGCAGCTGTCACTGTGCCCCTCCCTCCCTCCCACGGTGCTGTCCCCACCTCACCTGGGGTGGCAATGTGGCTGTGTTCTGGCAGGAGCTGCTCCACTCCCATCCCTGCCTGAGCTGCGTGGGCTGGCTGGGGTGGGGGTGTCTGGGGCTGAGCACCTCCTGCCTCCTGGGAGGATTTGGAGGCCAATGGACTTGGGGGGTGTCCCTTCCCTGTGCCCCTTCCAGCTGGCAGAGCACCAGCCCCTTGTTGGAAGGGCAACCTTTACCTTGTGACTGCCTAGGAGCTGTATGGAGTGGGCAGGAGTGTGCGTGCATGTGTGTGTGTGATATCATCCCCATAAACTTCATAAAATTAACCAGGGAAGAAGGGAGGGGGAGAGGTGAAAATGAACCCAGCCAGGCACCCTCACACTCATCCCTGGGAGGTCGCGCTCTGATGGGCTGCCTCTGCCTGTCTGCTGCCTGTGGCCCCAGAGTCACACAGGCCCGGCCACAAGTCCATCGCCTTCTCGACTGCTCTGCTGATGAGCGCTGGGAACGCGTGTTTTCCTCTGAGATCCCCTTTCTGCCGCTGTGTGCCGAGGAAGCTCCGGACACCAGCTGGCCCGTAGGACCCTGGAGGAGCTGAGCTGCCGAAGAACCATCAAGTCCCCACATCTTGATGATTTCAGCCCCTTACCGTGGCCAATCAGCCAACCCAGTTCTCCAACTTCTTACCCTCCATGATCACCGTAAAAACCCAGCCCAGAACTCTTCAGGAACAGGGACTTGAGGCTCCCTCCTACCTCCTCACTTGCTGCCCTGTGATCAATAAGCCCTTTCTCTGCTGCAAACCCTGCTGTCTCCACGTCAGGGGTGTGTTACAGCGCTGTGGCATACACATCTGCTGGTCCTGTGACACATGTGTGTGCCTCTCCCATCGGACGGGCTCCTTGGGGCGGGCCTGGAGTGTCTGTCGAGTGCAGGAACGCTGTCTCCACCGCAGCCTGTGAGCTCATCTGGCGAGCATGTCTACTTGATTAGGTTATTTCAGAGGTGTTTTCTCACTTGGTCCTCCCAGCTACCAGTGAGGAAGATACGAAAAACCTCAATTACATTTACATTTGGGGAAACGGAGGCTCAGCAAGGGGACGTGACAGAGCAGGAAGCAGACCCCAAGACAGAACAGCAGGCAGCGGGAGAAGCAGGCTTGGCCCAGCTCCCTCTGAGTCCAGAGTCCATTTCTTGGCTCTTTGCTTGATGCCCAGTGTGGTGCTGACCACAGGCATCAGTTTGTGGAATCCCCAAACCAGCCCATTTACTGCTAGGGAAACTGAGGCTCAGAGCTGTGCCTGAGCCTGAACTGAGAATGCAGAGGCAGTGCACACAGAGGCAGGACCCTCTGCTCCAGAGCCTGGCTGTGGTGATGGCTCGAGTTGCTGGCTCATCCCACAGCCCCGCTTTAGTGCTGTGGAGCTCAGGGGTGTGGGAAGGGGCCTCGGGCCCGGGAGGGTGGGAAGAAGAGCCCCTGGGCAGCCTGCAGGTGAGACCCTTCTCCCACTGCCAGCCTGCCCACCCAGCCACCCTTGGAACGTCGCTCAGCCACTCTGCCCAGAAACTGGGAAGATAATTGGGTCATGGCAAAGAGTGAATTATTCCTCCAGAGAAAGTTTGAAAATGCATGAGCCCTCAGTGGCAGAGAGAGGCAGTTATGCAGCTCAGAGGCAGCCTTGGAGTTGGAGCCACAGAGCGGCTCCTTCCCTGTGCCTTCCAGGGTTCAGGGAGAAGCTGGACAAGACCCCCACCCCTAAAGAAGCCCCCATTCTGGTGGGAGAGACAGACAGACCCAGACATGAGTGGTGGCAATGTGGGGGAGGTCAGGGCTGTGGGAAGAGAGAGAGCACCTGGGGCCAGCCTGGTGTGGGAAGAGGAGGGTCAGGGAGCACTCACAGAAGAGGGGACAAGACAGTGAGGGGCGCCTCAGCGGGGGCGGGGGGGGTGGAACGGGGACCATGCAGGCTGAGGCTGGGATTTAAAATTTCCTAGCGTGGTGAGACTTCTTTGAGGACAGCTGAAAGGGAGGGTACCCCAGCTAGTGTAGCGGGCATGGCGGGACCTCGGGCAGCACAGGGAGCCCCCTGACCACAGGTGGCCTGAAAGTCAGGATAGAAGAAACTCCTCCACATGCTTCAAGGCCCTGCTCAAGTGTCCCAAATCCTTCCCAAAGGCTGATGATACCGCATCTGAGAAATGGGCTTCTGAGGACCTGTCAGACATGGCCCAGAAGGCATCAGCCAGGGTGGGGCTTGCAGGGCTCCGAGGAGCTGCTCCCAGCTGCTCTGCCCTGCTTGCTGGTCACCTGTCCTGCACTAGGCGGATGGGGTCCTGGAGGGCAGCAGGGCCATGTCATAGGAGGTGTCAATGGGGCTTTGCTGCAGGCTGTGGGCGGGGACTGGGGCTCCTGGGGGCTGAGGCACAAGGCAGGCAGGGGGAGAAGCTGGGGCGGGGTATAGAGTGTGGGGCGGGAACGGTCTCAGTGTGAGGCAGGAATGGTCTCCCAGCCCAGGCCTCATCTGGAAATGGGAGGTGATTTCCAGCCCAGGCAGCTCCTGGGCTTAGAGGCTGGACGCTGCCTCAGCGAGCTCCGGGGGAGCGTTCCTCATGGGTGAGAAGGGAGAGGGTCTTATGCCCCCTGGGGACCTTGGGGCCGGGTGGGGGCCAGTGCCCTGGGAGGGTCCCAGTGTGGGAGGAGGAGGGGTCGGGGGGCGTGTTTAGGCATGAAAAGGGTGCCAATGGGGGGGCGTGTTTAGGCATGAAAAGGGTCCAATGCCCCTGTAAGTCGAGCTGGCAGCCCGGGTGTCCCAGCTGCAGCGTTTTGGGCTGCAGTGGACCAGCAGAGGTTTCACCACGCGGGGGACCCCAGCAGAGCGGGAGGCAGGGGCCGCTGTGGCCCTTGACCCCACTTTTCTCTGGGCGGGCCCTGGGGCAGCAGGTGTTTGATGAGCTGGAGACGGGGAGCCTGCCTTGTGTGGCCTCACCCTGCCTGCACCCGCGCTCACCCCGCCCCACCCTCCAGGACACCACGTGGGGCATCAATGCCGCCCCGTGAGGATCCCCCTCAGGGGGTAGGGATGTGTAGGGGTCAAAGGTGGGGCCTGAGGAGCCGTGTCTGGGGCCTCAGCAGATGCTGGTCCCCTGCCCTGTCTCCAAAGCCTGGCTGTCCTGGGGGTATGGGGAGACTGGACACAGGCCAAGGGTCTGTGAGGGCTGCTGTGCGGCTGGGGAGAGCCGGCACCCCAAGGGAGGAGGGTGGCTACTGGGGAGCAGGATGAAGCAGGAAGGGATCACCCCACTGAAAGGGGCGTGGGTGGAGTCCATTCGTCCTGAAGCCACACAAGCCTGGTTCATGGCCTGGCTTTGACTCATGCTGGTGATGGTCACCGTGTATCCAGGACAGAGCCTGGCAAGATGAAAAGCTTGTTTAATTTTCACCACTGGCTGGTGATGCTGGTGTTTTCAGAGGGAAACTGAGGCCTGTGGAAGGGAAACAGCTGACTGGGGGCAGAACACCACTGGCCAGTGACAAAGGGAGGGACCTACACTGGCTGTGTGCCTCTAACATGCGTCCTCCCACGTGGCACAACACACAGCGACCCCAGCCCCCTTGCCCTGCTTTAGCGCCTGTCATGGGGCCAAGAACCCGAGACTGGGCTGGTGACCGGGCTGTGACCACAGGCCCCTCCTCTCCGGCCGGGGCCCATGTCTTCAGGTTCACAAGGGCCCAGACGGGTCAAACAAACACAGCTCACCCACGCAGGGTCATCTTGAAGCTGCGGATGGAACTTGAGAAAACATTTTTCTTTGTTTAGCAGTGAGGTCCGCGGAGGGTTCGAGGGTTTGGAGACATTCTCTTCCTGGAGAGGGCCCTTGTTCCTCCCAGGCATTCGACTCCCACTCCCTCGAACCCTCTGAGAGCCACGCCGGGCTCTCCTTCCTCGGCCGCCTCCTCTCCAGGGCAATAGCCCTACTGAGTCCTCGCTCTCCTCCAAATGACTCTTCCCTGGAACTTTCCAGCGGAGGAAGAGGACGGGGAGGAGAAGCAGGGAACAGCCCGGCCTCCCTCCTCTGTGCCCACTGCCCTCCTGCCATGGGCCCTGCCTGGACACCTGCTTAGGGGTCTCCAGCCTGGCTGGCGGCACTGCGGCCTCCCCGTGGCTCTAAGGCTGTCTGGGGTGTCCAGGAAACGCAGAGATGGAAACAGATTCACCTCAGTTCCTGCAGTGCAGGCTTCCGACGCCATATGTTCAGGGTTAGACGGTGTCCCCCACAAATTCATGTCCATCCAGAACCTCAGAATGTGACCTTATTTGGAAATAGGCTCTTTGCAGGTAGAATTAGTTCAGATGAGACACGGGGGCAGGGTGGGCCCCAAACCCAGTGACGAGTGTCCTCACAGGAAGAGGGAAATCCAGACACAGACACAGAGGAGGAGGAGAAGGCTGAGACGACAGAGCAGACAGTGGGGTGATGTAGCCACAAGCCAGGGACACCTGGAGCTACCGGGAGTGGAAGACACAGGAAGGGTCCTTCTGCAGAACCGTCAGAGGCAGCGCGGCCCTGCCCACACGTCCATCTGTGACATGGGACTCCAGATTGCGAGGGAGTAGACGGCCGTTGTTGAAGTCCTGTGTGGGCACCCCTATTGCGGCAGCCCCAGGACTCCTCAGCCGTGCCCTGTCACCTCTCACCCTGCTGCTGGAGAGGCTCGGTGTGCTCCTGGAAGTCGTGATTGTGAAACGTGGATGCTTTGCTATGGCGTCCATTGCTACTTTCATGCTGGGGTCCTGCTCTCTCCGTCCGGGTTCCGTACTGCAGAGCTGGACATCAATGCCGAGGATCTTCTCAGTGGGCAGAAGCGCATCTCTACAATTAGTGCCAGGTCCTTTTCATTATCCTCCCTGTTCCCCCCTCTCCTCTCCTCTCCCCCTCTCCGTCCATGTCTGGAGAGGACCCCGGCCTGCAGCAGGCATGCTCTGCTCTGTTACCAAGTCGTGAGACAGATCTCAGGCCTCCTCACTTACCGTCCCACTGGCCACGAGTCTGGAGGGTGTGGCTGGGGACTCTCGGTTGGGGTCTCTCAGTGGGTGCCCTTGGGGCTGCTGCCATTGAAAGCTCTCTGAGGCGGGAGGCCTGCAGTGTTTGCTAGGGACGGGGGCTCAGCTGGGCTGCCAGAGGCTGTCCCCACATGGGAACTCCTGAATAGGGGGACTTGGAGGATAGCTGCCCCCTGCAGAGAGATGGCTCAGGAGAGTGACGTGGGCTGCCCGCTGCTCTGCACGGGCCTGGAGGTGGCAAAGCACTCTACTGTGTCCACTTTCCGGTGTGGGAGCCATGAGCATTGCCAAGAGCTTTTGCCCCAGGGGCTTTCAGGAGGCCTGGCCATCGTCGGTGCATGAAACCACCTCCCTGGCTCTGAGGCTGCGTCCTGGAGCACATGGGTCCCTCTGACGGACTAGGAGCTGTAGATATGCAGCGTCCACAACTGTGTTAACATCTGAGCAGAGGCGGGCTGGGATCCAGGCCCAGGTTGCTGGAAGCTTCTCCATGGGATCTCTCAGGATCCCCATTTTCTCCCGTCCCAGTGAAGAAAACCAGCATCTGTCCACCACAGAGCCCACGGCGCAGTGGCCCAGTGATGCCTGGAGACCAGGCTTTGCCTGCTGGTCATTGCTGGAGGCCCCTGGCCACTCTCACTGGATCTCCTGCATGGACTTTCCTGCAAACTCTTGAGCAGAGGTGCAGTGGACACCACTGCTCACATTTCAGTCAGCACGACTGTGGGCATGGAAGGCCCCGGGGCCTGAGGTTGCAGAATCAGGGTCTCAAAGGCCCCCACCGACATCCGGTCTAGCACTTCCTGCTGGAGTCTGAGGACACTTTGAGCTCCCCCTGGAGCTGTCTGCCGGCCCCTCAGAGCGGGTGATGGGGGATGCAGCTCTGGCCACTCGGGATGCAGCTCCAGGGAGGCCATCTCTGGGGTCTCCCCTAGAAAGAGCTGTAAGCAGGGTAGCTCCCCTAGAGGCCTCCACCTTCCCAGCAGCTGAGATGCAAGTGACTGGGGCCTGGATGTTGCCACTCAACCCAAGGTCCCTGCAGCAGGCAGCCCTGGCCCCGGAGCTCACTGTGACGCTGGAGGTGCCGTCAGACCCTCAGGCCGGTCGGGTGACTCCTGACCCCCCATCTCTTCTGGGCATTGCTGTCACCATTGCGTGCCCCATGTCTGCTCAGCGTCTGCTTCCTGAGGACCGGAGCTGACCAGGGAGCGGTATGGCTGAGGGGCTTCCCCCAGGGGCTGCGAGAGTACTGCGAGAGCACTCAATGGACTCTCCAGGGGAACCCCTGTAGAATCAGGACCACCTCTCCCAGGCCTAGGACCCCCAGGACTCCTCACCTGTGGGACTGGGCCTGGCTGGTCCCTGTGACTGAACTGAGGGGTGAAGCTGCCTTCTCTTGGCTCCAGGGAGCTCATGGACCTGGGATCCTGGGTGTTCCCCCCTAACTCCTTCCTAAGGATTTCCCAGGGCCCCTCAGGCCACCCCGCCCTGCCAGGAGCCTACCCTAAAGGTGAGTGAGAGGCCTCCAGGCAGAGGAGTCAGCAGGCAGGGCCATGAGCAGGGCCGGGGAGGAAGCTACGTGGTGAGCCTGGAAAGGCCATCTCTCTGCTTTGGGACTCAGTGTTACTGACCTCATTTTTTATGTATCCAGAGTGATCATTTCAAAGAACAAGCCATAAAACTGGACTCTGCAGATGTTTCTCCATAAATTAAATAGGCATGTTTACCTTGGGCTGAAGCAAGACACACTTGAGGCCCAGGGCCTCAAAACCATCATGGAGGTGGGGAGTGCTGAGAAGCAGGGAGGGAGGGAGGCAGGGTGAAGGGCGGGGGCAGCCGGAGACCACCGGGCCTCTCCCCTCACCACTCTAGGCCCGTCCGTCTGTCAGTGCAGCGACATCAGCCCTTGTAAAAGGCAGGGACAAACCAAACGGTTTCTCCCGTCCTCAGTCAACACAGCTGACTGGTTACCAAAGCATGCGGGTTTCTCCCCACCAGCAAGCGGCCCTGCAGTGGACAGCAGCCGGGGGTCCTCTATTCAACTCCAACCTGGTGCTGTCCACCCGGGGTGAGCCTCAGAGCCCACAGTGAGGGCTCAGTTCTGAAAGATGCCCTCCCCCTCCTTCAGATGCTGGTCCCACCGGGAGTGACTGAGAGCCCACAGTGAGGGCTGAGTCTTGCAAGACGGCCCCCACTTTAGATCCTGACGGCAAGTCCCGGCGTGGCCTGTGCTTCTGACCAGCTGGCTCTAAGTCAGGGTTCCCACGACCCCCGCCTTGGGTTTAATTTGCTAGAACAGCTCACAGAACTCAGGGAAACACTTTATACATGTTTACTGGTTTATTCTAAAGAACATTGTGAAAGATAGAGATGAAAAGATGCATAGGGTGAGGCGTCAGAGAGCGGCATGGAGCTTCCACGCCCTCCTGGGCACCCCCTCTGGGCATCTCTGTGTGCTCAGCTTTCCAGGGGCTCCCTGAGCCCATCCTTTGGGTTTTACGGAGGCTTCATTACTCAGCCTGATGGATTGCATCATTGGCTGTTGGCAATCAATTCAACCTTCAGCCCCTCCCATCTTCCCTTCCTAGAGGTCGAGGGGTGGGGCTGGAGGTCCTGATCCTCTAATCACGCCTGGTCTCTCTGGGTGACCAGGCCACCCTGAAGCTGTGTAGGAACCCCAGCCCCAGCCAGCTCATGAGCACACAGCAGACACTCTCAGCACTCTGGAGAGTCAAGGGCTTTAGGAGTTGTGTGCTGGGAAACAGGGACAAGGCCACATACATACTACAGAGCCTCACAGTCCTCCCAATGGCGCCTCTGTCCTGCCGATGTGGTCAATACCACCCCTCGATCTGCATCTCAACTGGGACAGTCCCCCAACCCCGTCCACCTCAACATCTTCTCCACGAGCAGCCGGGCAACTGCTCTGAAATGCAAGTCTGATAATGGTCACCTCCTTGGAGTTTGTGCTCCAAGTCCCATCTCAAAGGAGGCCCACGCCACCCACTGGGCTCAATGTCGCCCCTGCCCCCATCCCTTCCTCTTGCTCCTGCCTCCTGCTCCATGTCGATATCTCCCCCCATAGCATGACCACCTCCTGATGTGCCGTGTGACTCACTTGCCTGGTTGACTGTGTGTGGGCTATCTCCATGGGGCAGAGACTTTTGTCTGTGTTCTTCCCTGGTGTGCCTGGCACAGTGCCCTGCATCGTGGGGCAGGGATGGAAGAACAGCAGTGACAATGTGGATCTGTCCAGCACTTGCCGACTTTGGGCAGGCACCGGTTGCTCTTCCAGAGGACCAGGGCAGTGGCCACTGTTACCAGTCACGGAGGAACATCAGATGAGAGGCGAGGACCTCACCGCGGGCCACACGGCTGAGACCGGTTCAGGGCAGGCTTCAAACCCAGGTGCTGACCCTGGCCTCCAGTCCTACCCACTCTGCACTCCTGCCCCTGCAGCTGGTGAGGTGGGGGCCAGGGTTCAGCAGGCAAGTTCTCCCCAGTGTGCCTTGTTCTTTCCAGACAGGAAAGGTTTGGGATCTCATGGGTAGGAGAAGGGAAAATCACTGATTGTTTGGTGAACACAAGCTGCTGGGCACTCACTATGCCAGGCACAGTGTGAGGCAATGGAACAGTTCCCATGCTCAAGGAACCCCAAGTCTGGTGGGGGAGACCAGCAGGAGGCAGACAATGGAGGCATGGTGGGGAGGGGCCGGGATGGGTGAGGCATCTAAGGCAGGCGTCGGGTTCAGGGGGCTCTGGAGGAGCTGGTGTCTGAAGGGAGACCTGAAGGAGAGGCAGAGATGCCAGGCTGCGGCGAGGCAGACAGGACGGGGGTGGCGGGGGCAGGCTCAGTTCCAAGTCTTTGGTTGCAAGCAAAGAGACGCTGGATCCAATGGACTCAATTTTAAAGAGGTTTTCAGAGATTTCCAGTTCTAGCCAAAATGGTATAACAGGGAACAATAAAAAAACAGCCAAAGCTCCAGAGAGAACATATGAAACATGGCGTTCATGACATCGGCTGCAGTTCAGCCAAGGAACGCGATTGCTGAGAGACCGGAAACCAGTTCTGCGAGCCAGCACCTCCCCAGCTCACTGCCTGCAGAGAATGTCCAGGCTTCCACGCAGGACACCATGGCCAGGCCAGCAAAGGACAAGAAATGGACCTGTAACACATTCCCAATGAATCCAGACGAAGGTGGAAAAAGAGGAAACAGGAATCCAAAAAAGGGGGAAAAATGGCAAGACGACAGTTTTAAATGCAATCATTAATAATTAAATATAAATGTTCTAAACACTCAATTTAAAGGCGGAGTTTGTCAGATAAAGAAAAAGCAAGAACTAAAATATGATAGATATAAAAAACTTTAAATATGCAGGCAAAACAGGATAAACCTGAAAGAATGGGAAAAGACATACATGCAAGCACTCATCAAAAGAAAACTGGAGTGGAGATGTTACTCCCTAGGTAGGTTTCAGAGTAAAAGAGCGGCAGCAGGGATGAAGGGGTCACTTCATGACACCACGGAGGTCAGTTCATCGAGAGGACGTAACAGCCTCAAAGTTTATGCACCTTCTAGCAGACCTTCCACATCGAAACAGTTACAAAGCAAAACCGAAATTTACGATTGTAATTGGAGACTTCAACACTGATCTTTCAAAAATTGACACAAGTAGACATAAAACTGGCAAGGATATAGAAGACTTGAACACCGTCTACCATCTTGACCTAAGTGATGTTTATAGAAAGCCTACCCTGACATCAGCAGAACACTTAGTTTCAAGCACACACGGAACATTTGCCATGAGAGGTCATATTTTCAGTCATAAAACAAGACTTAATAATTTCAAAAGACTTGAATCATTTGAAGTATCTTCTGTGACCACAGTGGAACTAACTTACGAATCAACAGCAGCAGCGGAAAGACATCTAGAAAATCCCCAGATATTTGGAAAACAACTAACACGTTTCCATAGAACTCTTGAGTCAAAGACAGAATCAAAGGGAAAATTAGAATGTGTTTCGAACTGAACAATATATCAACATTTATGGGATGCAGCTGCAGCAGTATTTGGTGGGAGTTATATAGCATTCAAATGCTTGTATTAGGAAAGAAGGCAGGTCTCACATCAATGAACTCAACTCCTACCTCACAAAACCAGAAGAAAAAAGGGCAAACTGAACCCAATATAACCAGAAGAAATGGAATAATAAAGATAAGAGTGGAAATCAGTGAAATGGAATGGAAAAACAATAGAAAAAAATGAATGAAACCCAAAGATGGTTCTTTGGAATTATCAATAAAATTCATAAACCTCTAGTTATAGTGGTCAGGAAAAAAAGAAAGAAGATGCAAAGGTCCGCTACTAGGAACAAGAGAGGTGATACTACCACAGACTCCACAGCGGCTTCCCTGATAATAAGGGAATACTGTCAATAACCTTAGGCCAGGAAATTTGACAGCTTAGATGAAATGGACAAATTCCCTGAAAGTCACAGACTACCAAGGCTCACTTTGGAAGAAACAGGGGCTCTGAATAGCCATGCTGATATTAGAGACATTACATTCTTAGCTAAACACCTTTCCATAAGGCAACCTCTGGGTCCAGAGGGCTGCAATGGTGCATCATACAAACATGGAAAGAAGAAAGAATGCCAATTCCAGAGATACTCTTCCAGAAAATTAAAGAGGAACAAACACTTCCCAACTGTTCACTTACTAAGTCTCTGATGGTTCTGCCGGGCGTCAGGCTGTATGAAGCCCCAAGGGGTGAACAGATCAAAGGAAGGCACATTGCTTGCTCTGAGTCTGCAGCCTGCCTGGGGAGTCAGGATGTTCACACGGGGCCCAGCTGCCTGGGATGTCCATGTTCAGTGCCAAATTGTGAGGTTGGGATATAAACACTGGCCATCTCAACCTCTGCAATAGGTGGGGGGCATACATTATTTTATCGAATTTTCGCAAACACCTCAAGGTGCTGTGAATTTTTTCCGTGACTTTAAAGATGAAGAAACAGGTCCAGAGAGGCACAGTGACTTGCACTTTGACATGCAGCCAGAAAGCAGTGGACCCAGGATTCCAGCCAGGTCTGTCCCACCAGGAGCACCGCTCCGGCTTGTGCTGGCCGTGCGGTTAGTCCAGGGGGATCTAGGGTTCCCCAGGAAGCCCATGGGAGGCCTCACCTTGGATTAGGATGGATGGCACAGGTGAGCCAGGGAAGGTGAGGGACCGAGTCAGAGGTAAGAACATCTGGGGCATTTTCAGGACATTTTCCCTAGGTGACAGAGCTTTGCTAAGTGCGGAGGCAGGTGTAGGCTTTGGTAGCAAATGGAGTTTATTGTGGGAGGCCTGGAATGCAGGCCTCTGGGTGGTGTTTGGCGGGTCATGGGGAGCTCAGGAAGGTTCTAGAGCAGATGCTGATGTGGTTGGACTCAAAGCTTAGGACTGTGGGGGGTAAGGGGTGCAGGAGGGGCCGGAAGCAGGAGCTCAGCTCCTTCCACAGGGTGCTGGTGCTCAGAGAAGAGGCTGGAAGACAGCGGGAGAGGAGTCACTTAGGAGGCACCTGGGAGCTTGCGACTGATGGCATGGGGTGGGAGGGGGAGGGACTGGCAAGATGTGGCTCGGAACTTGAGTGGGAGGGAGGGAGGGAGGAGGAGGAGGCCAGGCCCCAGGAGAGCAGACCGTGGAGGAGCAAGAGGGCCTGGCAGGAAAGAGGGCCTCAGGTGGGATCAGGAAAGCTGAGGTTTGTGGGCAGGGGGCTCCAGGTGGAGGAGCCCCGGGAGATTCAGCTCCGGAAAGAGGGCAGACAGAGAAGGCACAGGAGAGAGACAAGATGGGAAGAGGGCAGACCAGGGAGGGGCCGGGAGTCACAAAGCCATGGGGTCAAATCAGTTAGCCTGGGGCAGACGCCAGGGCGGCCAACGCTGAGAATGTCATGTGGAGGAAGGGGAGGGAAGAGTCCCTAGAAACAGCAGAGAGGGGCAGAGAGGGGGCGGCCTGGGACCGTGACGGTGACTCAGCAGCTGTTCCTGAGTCACCCACACGTGGCTCCCCCAGGGACAAAGCCATCCGTGGGGACGAGGAGGCTGGCCAAGAGCCCCCCAAGGAGCATGGGCTGCTTAGACCTGTCTGGCTCAGAGAAGACTCAGCAGTTCCACTGTGTGACACTCAGTCCCTTTCTTTCCTGATCTTGTTTTCCTTGGAGCGAATTGCCTATCTCTCATTTGTTTATTTTCTATGTATGTGAGGTTCTCCAGTGAAACAAAACCAGGTGTGTGTGTGTCCATGTGTGTATGTGTTAGCGGGGCCCACCTTCTAAGCAGTAAAAAGTCTGCATGGAACTTTGGACTCCCTCCAGACATAACCACTAATAGCCTCCAGGAGACTGGAAGCCTCACCGTTAACGTGCACAGTTGATGAACATATATTTTGTCTGTTATGTGTATTATATTCTGTGCTCTTACAATAAAGTAAGCTGGAGAAGAGAAAATGTTAAGAAAATCACAAAGGCCAGTCACAGTGGCTCACGCCTGTAATCCCAGCACTTTGGGAGGCTGAGGCAGGTGGATGGCTTGAGCTCAGGAGTTCAAGACCTGTCTGGGCAATGTGGTGAAACGCCATCTCTACTAAAAATACAAAAATTAGCTGGTTGTGGTGGCATGTGCCTGCAGTCCCAGCTACTGAGGAGGCTGAGGTGGGAAGATCGTTTGAGCCTGGGAGGCAGAGGTTGCAGTGAGCCGAGATTGCACCACTGCACTCCAGTCTGGGTGACAGAGTGATACCTTGTCACAAACAAAACAAAACAAAACAAAACAAAACAAAACAAAACAAAACAAAACAACCAAAAGAGGTAGAGAGAGAAAAGAAAGTCATAAACAGGAGAAAATCTATGCTGTCATGCTTCTGTCCTTTGTGGTGCGCGGGCTTTGCTCTGCAGCCCGGAAGCCGCGGAGCCTTGTTTATGAAAACAGCACCAGGAGAAGGCTAAACGTGGGCCCCCTGCCCAGGGCGACAGACTCCAAGGCATCCAGATGGACTTGCTTGGCGTGAGCTTTGGGAAGAGTTCTCGCAAATCCCGCTTGGGCACCTTCCATTTTCCCTTCCATTTTTTCCCACTCTCTGGAACTTTCTACAACTCCTCTTCCTGGCGGCTGGGCCTCACAGGTAGCGCTCGGGTCTTGCCTTTGTCTCCGGGCTTTATCTCGGTATCTTCTTATTCCACTTTCTGGGACATCTTCACCTCCTCTTCCGATCTTTTTCTTTCTTGGGTTTTTGAACTCTGAAAACGCCCAGCAAGTGGGTAGTGCGTGGAATGAAGTGGTGGCTCCCAAGAGCTCCGTGCTCTGCGCGGGCCTGTTTCCGGGGCTCTCGTGTGCTCCGTGGTGGTCGGTTTCCGGGGCTCTCGCGTGCTCCTCGTGGGTCGGTTTCCGGGGCTCTCGCGTGCTCTGTGCTCTTCTCCAGGCAAATCCTTCTTGTCCCATGGTCAGGATGCCGTGTGCCTGGGAGACAGGATTACTTTCCAGGCTGCCCCACAGAAGCGCCATTGCCTCCCTCTTCCACCCTCCTCCGAATGTTTATTTGGTCTCTGTCCTTCGGGTTGGGCGGTTTCTCCATATTAGTTTAGTTCCAGAGCCGGCTGGACCCTCTGCGGGTTCCAGGCCCGCGTTAACAGAAGGACATCAGTGTGGGGGCCGGGGGTACTGCGTGTGTCTGCATGGGGCCAAGTGCTTTCTCCAGATAAAAGCCACCCCATGCAGGGAGGCGGGACAGGTACAGTCTTCGCTCACCCCTGCCTGCTGGAGGGGGCTGGAGCATTCCAGGCCTGGTTTCTCCAAATGACACAGCCAGGCCTGGCAGCCCCTCCTTTAGGCCGGGTGGTCTCCTGCTAGGACACGTGCAGGGCGGTTCCTCTGCACCTCTCCAGCAGCTGGAAGCCCACCAGCTGTCCTGGCTATCCACTGCCCTGAGAGTGAGGGCTGAAATTCCCCACAAGCCGGAGGAGGCCCAGGACACATGGTCCCTGGATGCTCAGCCAGGTGACCTTTCTCTGCCTGGGACACATGGTCCCTGGATGCTCAGCCAGGTGGCCTTTCTCTACCTGGAAGCTTCTCCCTGCTTCCTTTTCCCCCACGCTCCCACAGGAAACGCCCTCCTTTTCCTCCAGGCTCAGCAAAGATGTGGGGGTCCTGAGGCGGCCTACCCAGCCCCTCCCCCTCCCTGTGACCTGCTCTGGTGCCGGGGCGTGGGGCTGATTTGTGTATGGGGTGTGGGTTTCCCCACTGCCCTGGGAGGCCTGTCTCCCGGATGCAGCAGAGGTTAATCACAACAGCTGTGGACTGAGTGAGGTGCTCGGCTGCCAGGCCCTCTGGCCTTGTTTGACCCTCACAGACAGACTGACACTTCGGAGGTGGGTGGACTGCTCTGGACATGCCATTCCACAGAGGGACAGACCGAGGCTCAGAGAGGTGCAGGCACTTGCTTAAGGTTGCACAGTTGAGCAGGAGCAGAGCTGAGCGGCACACAGGTGCACCCCTATGCCACACTCACTGCCTCTTTGCTGGACATTTGTCATGGGGAGGTGAGGCCTTGGCATACCTTGGGCTGGGGTAGGGGCACATCCTGCCCCACCAGAGTGGGAGGCCACTCCCGGACAAAGTTCAACCCCTGGCCATAAGTGGGATTGGATGGACCTTGGGCAGGTGGGATGGGGGAGTCCCTCAGGGGAGAGACTCTGACAGTTTCTGGGAAGACGCTCCAGGTGGCAGGTGCTGGGGAAGCTCGGCCGCCCTAGGAGACCTAAGGGCTGGGAAGGGGTTGAATGGTGGCCCCCAAAGATATGTGTACATCCCCAGCCCCGGATCCTGCGAATGCAACCATATTTGGAAAAGCCATCTCTGCAGCAGCTATAAGGTGAAGGATCTTGAGGTAAGGCCATCGTGGCCTTAAATCCAGGGACACGTTCCTTATCAGAAATGAGAGGAGACGCAGACACGGGCGGAGGCCGTGTGGACACAGTGACAGAGCCTGGAAGGGTGCAGCTGGAAGAGGCAGGAAGCAGCCTCCTGCGGAGCCCCCAGAGGCAGCACCCTCAGGCTGATGCCCTGACCTAGGACTTCGGCCTCCAGAACTGGGAGAGAAAACATTCCTGTTGTTTGAGTTCCCAGTTTGTGGGTCTCTGTTAAGGCAGCTCCAGGACTGGGATTGTGGGTCAGCCCGGGCTGGGTGGGATGCCCTGGGCTGGGCCAGGCCAAGCTGGTGGGCATCCTGTGCCCTGTGGAGTCTGACCACGTGCCTCTCTGCACTATTCTGGATGCTCCTCCGGGGCTGATTTCCCAGCTGCTCTCTCCCACCCTCCGGAGGGTCCTTGCCGAAGCTGCTTCTGTTGCTGCCGCACTCAAGCTGGGCCCGGGGGGTGCTGGGGTGGAGGGGGAAGGAAGGTGCAGGTTCCCCAGGTCAGAAACCTTCCTTGGTTCAGAGTGAGGTCTTGAAGGGTCAGGGCAGCAGCATTTCCTGAAGCCTCAGAGGGGCAAAAAAGGTGAGCTTTCTAGGGCAGTAACCTTCCAGAAGTTTCTGAGGTGCCTCCACTGAGCAGGAGATGGGTCACGCCCTTTGGACTGGGAGCCAGAGCTTTTCTCCCCACAGAGAGGGGGGCTCCTGGGAACTCCATGCCCACATTCTCTGAGGGTGCGTCCTTCCCCGGGAGTCCTAGGGTCTGTGGCAGTGGCGGGGGTGGGTAGGGTGAATGAATGTGTGGCGGGCGTGGCTGGGAGTGAATGGTGGGTGCCAGTGGGAATGAATGAATGAATGTGTGGCGGGTGTGGTGGGATGAATGAATGTGTGGTAGGCACGGGTGGGAAGGAATGAATGTGTGATGGTTGCTGGTGGGAATGAACGCAGGTGTGGCAGGTGTGGCCGGGAATGAATGAATGTGTGGTGTGTACAGGTGGGAGTGAATGAAAGTGGGCACCTGTGGGAGTGAATGAAGGAACGTGTGGCAGCTGTGGGCGGGAAGGACTGAATGTGTGATGGGCGCTGGTGGGAATGAACGAATGAATGAATGTGTGGCAGGCTTGGGGGGAAGGGAGGAATGTGGTGGGCGTGGGTGGGAAGGAATGGATGTGTGATGGGTGCAGGTGGAAATGAATGAATGAATGTGTGGCGGGCGTGGGTAGGAATGAATGAATGTCCACATGGGGCAGCCTTGCCCTGCTCACCTCGCCCTGGCCGAGGGCCCCTGCCCTGCGCGGGGCCCTCACTTTCTGGTGTGTGAACCCAGTCAGCCTGGACCTGAGAAGCCCCGGAAGTTTCCTCAGCAGGCCCTTGTCCCTGCCTGGCCTTTAAGCTCCATGGTTTGCCATCGGGGAGCCAGCGCCAGCTGCCCACGCCCGCCTCTCCCCGCATATAGAGAAGTGCGTCCCCACATCCCCATCCAGCTGGTCCCCGAGGACAGTGGCAGGCGCAGCCCCTCACTGGGGCGTGGCTGAGGATGGTGCCGCTGGGAGATGACTCACCCCATCAAATGTGCGGCATTTGTCATTTTTCTCACCAGTTGCTATTTTTAAAACCCTGTCCTTTAGTTTCTGTAGTAATTTTAAGCCTCTTTTTAATAGAACTTCCAACTTTGTGAATCTTACACTCGTTGAAAACGATGGGGTTAAAAATATTTGTTAAACCCAAAACTAAATGCAGACCCACTTCCAGAGCAGACATCAGGCGCAGGGCCTGGGGTCTCCAGGTGGTCTGCCTGCCTGCCTGCCAGGGCCGCCTGTGGTGGGGACAGGGTCACTGCCCTACAGCCAGGACACACAACTGTGTGCACTGCCCTGGCCAGCACCCAGCACCCTCTCCCACCTCTGCTCTCCCCGGAGCCTGGGCCTGAGAGGAACAGGGCGCCGACTAAGGTATTTTGCAGCCAATGAGCATGGGGCTCCGCAGAGAGCCTGAGACCTGGGTTCCCACTGACACGGAAAGGGGAATCGGAGTCTTGGAGGGAGGGAAGGCTGCTTGTGCTCTGCCCCGGCACCTGGCTCGGTCGGGGGTGCAGACATCTCTGCCAGTGTGCAGGCTCTGAAGCCCACGTTCACAGCCACCCTTCCGGAATGCCAAGGCGTTGCCTGTCGGATGCCTGGCTGGCTGGAGCCCCACGGTGCCAGGACACTTGGGTTTGGTGAGCTCCTCAGCGTACTAGGTGCCAGCCCCTTTACTTCACGATTCTCACTGTAGTCCTGTGGCAGCGGCATACTTCTCATCACATCGCATGATTGATTGGGGTTTCCTCAGGACAGAGGGTGGGGAGTAGGACCGGGTAGGTGAAGGGGCTGAGCCAGGAGGTGGCCTCAGCTCGAGTTGCACCATGGTCTGGTCCCCCACAGGTGCTCTGGAGTGGGAGCTGTACCCTGGGGTGGGCTGCCCTGAGGCCAGGGACCACCTTCTGTGCCTCCACGTGGTCAGTCACTGGCGAGGCCTTCACTGGTAGAAGGACGGTCTCCCGGGAGCAGCAGCTCCCTGTGGTCAGACTCAGCTCTCTGGGGAATGCAGTGGCTGCAAGCTGTCAGCCCTCACTCCCAGGAGCTGGTGATGGTGCAGCCGCCAGTGCTGGGGACCAGGAGGGGACCCCTGGTGTCTATGCCATAATCTAGACAAAATGCTGATTCAAATTTGAAAAACGCATTTTCCATGATAAAAATGCACATGCATCGCTATGGGCTGTTTCTGTTCCCCAAGGTCATGTTGAAATCCTCATCCCTAGGCTGATGATGCTCGGAGGAGGGAGGTGATTAGGTCACGAATGGGATTAGTTCCCTTATGAAAGAGGGCAGGGAGAGACCCCTCACCCGCTTTGCCACGTGCCGCACAGTAAAAAGACGGCTGTCCATGAGAAGGTGACTTCACCAGACACCGAATCTGCAGGTGCCTTAATCTTGGGCTTCCAGCCTCCAGAACTGAGAGAAGTAGATTCCTGTTGTTTGTAAGCCACCCAGGCTATGGTATTTTGTTATAGAAAGCTGAACGGAGTGAGACATGCCCTGTAGAAAATGAAGAATCTGCAGAAAATTATAAGAAAGGAAGAAAAGCAAAATGGCACAGATCCTCCACTTAGGAATCGTTGACTCTGGCAGACATTAGCACCGTCTTTTACTCTCTCCATAGGTTTCATACCCAACTGCATACCGCAGAGGTCCTTCTGCATATGGTGACTCGAAGGCATCATTGGCAATATCATGAAATGACATGAGGTAGCGTTTGACAAATGGGATGACAGACCCTGTCTATCACCGGGAGGCTTATTGGTCTCTTGGTGCAGAAACAAGCCTGAGACTCATGTCATTAAATGTAAGTTACAGCCATAAGCACGTGGAAAACCATTGCTCAAACACCTTGGCAGTAACAGTGGCATGGTGTGGCTTCGCGTGAGTCTTTTTCTTTTTAAGGGGAAAAAGAAACGTTTCGTTCAGTAATTGCTCCTGGATGGGGGCCCAGCCTGCAACAGCTTGGCGTGTGGAAGGCGCTGGTGCCAGCTACAATGCTGAAGAATCAGACGTGGAGAGAGAGAGAGTCCCTCTGAACCGCAAGGCCAAGTATTAGGTTGAACCCTATAGCATTTTAACCTACAAAACGGACAATTTCATGTGGTTTCACTGATTGGTCCAAGGCATATTTTGTAGAACCAAGGAAGGAACCAAGCCCAAGAAAAGCAGGGTGGGGAAGCCCTGGGGGCAGAACTCCCACCACTCCGCATCCTCCCTTCCCCCACCGTGCACCAGTGACGGCCTGATTCTTGAGTCTGGGGTCCCAGTAACTTCCCTAGTCTTGAATTCTTAGCTTCGATTCATCCCTCAGGGTTTGGGACTCATGGTCAAGTCAGCTTTTCAAAGTTGTTCCTGAGGATAGCGTTGTCTGCCCATCGATTTGAGAAGGCCCTTCTGTGACCTTCAGGAATGGGAAAGGTGGCCTGGCACCAACATGTTCCTTCCGGGCATGGAGGCCAGGGTGCTGCTGCATCACTGGGCTCACAAAGTCCACTGGACCTGCGCGAGGCCCGGCCCTCTGAAATGCACTCCTTTAAGTTCCTGAGAACTTGGTTTGTCCCCAGTCCCACCCCCTCCCTCGCCTCACGTTCAGGAACGTGCAGCGCTTCCTCCTCTTCCTCACCTGCTCTCCTCCCGGCCTCTTTCCTCTGGGGAGCACCTGCTGCCTGGCTCCCTGCCCCTTCCCGCCACACCCGGGCTCCCTCCTTTCCCGCTTCATTCTCCACGTCACAGATTTTGTCTTCTTCAGCGTCAGTTCTGTATGTTTCTGTTCCCAGGCAGTTTTGATCCACGGGTGGTTTTATTTCGTTGCCATCGTTCCATTCTCCAGCTCCCGCTGTCTTTCTCATCAGCCTGACTTGCCCATGGCGGGCACGCGACAGTTGCTAAAATTACCCTTCGGGGGGCGGCTGGAGAAGTCATTTTCATGGGGCACCCTCCCTCCTAGGCTTTGAGATGCGGTTGTGTCTGACTTGTCCTGCCGCATTTTTCCAAGGCCCCGGCTGTTGTGTTTTCTCTTCCTCATCCTCAGGTGAGAAAGGGTCCACCCACTTAGGTTTCACCCACCCTCGGGGTGTGTGGATGGCCCTCAGCCCAAGTGGCCGGGCCCCGGGCTGACAGTCTAACTCCTTCCTCAGACTCCGCAGGGGTGGCCTGGCATGCCTGGCTCCCGGGAGACACATTTCTGGTTTGTCTCTGTCCGGGAGCCCCGTGTCCCGACCCGCTGAATGGATGAAGTGTCAGACGAAACACCTGCTTTGTACCCAGTGTTAACAGGACCCTGGCCCAGGGCAGGATGCTGCCTTCCTAATGCAGGGCTCACCTCCAGCTCAGCTGTCCCCACTCCTGGTGGGTTTTGAAGACTGATGAGTGGTAGGAGAAGGCAGTGTCGGTGCCTAGGAGGCAGACCCCGTCTTCTGGTGGGGAAAAGCCTTTTTCTATTTTGGGAAGAGACAGAGGAGACGAAGCACCCCCTTCCCTGTGTTCATCCTGGCGGGCTGGCTCCGTTTCTGCCTGGGAGGCCTTTGCTGCATTTGGAATCACTTTGTAGGGGATGCACGCTCCCACCTGTCCTAGCTTCCATTGCTCTGTGAGCCTTGTTCCCTTAGGAGCCCTGAGATGGGGAACCTTGGACCAGGGGCCATTTTAAACCAACAGTCCCACGATTGTTCCAATTTTTCCCACACGGGAGACTCTGCGCCTCTCATTTAAAATGTCAGTTTTTGAGGGGCGGAGGTGACGCCTCACATTTTCTCTGCACCCCCGTCAAGTCTGAAATCGTGCCGGATACAGAGGAGACACTCAGCTCAGAGTGGCTGTTCTAGTTTAGGGCTGAGGGCTCAGAAGCTCCTGGGTTTAGAGTCAGCAGAGGAATCTGTGCTGTGAGAAGTCGACGCATCTCGGTCAGCGTGGGTGGCACAGTGCATGCCTGATCGCATGTTCTTATGTTTTAAAATTCCACCGCGCTGTCGTAAAACAGTTCCTGCGTCAAGGCGGAGCTCACCTCCATCAAGCTGCAGTTTCCTCATCTGCAAAATGGGTATACTATACCCACTGGTGTGGGGTTTTTGGGGGATCTCGAGGACTGAGTCAGGTGATGCTGGGGAATTGAGTGCCCAGGGCCTGGCCCCTCGGGAGCTGGAATTTGTTCATTTTTTTCCTATGTTAGGCGGGAAGGCAGCATGGACCTGCCTGGTTCCCAGGCCCCTGGGGCCGGGGCACCTCCTGTCCACGGCGTGGATGCTCTGGGACGAGGCCTCCTCCCCCTCTGCCCATTCTGCCTATGACGCTGGCCCTCCAGGTTTGGTTTAAGTTCCCCAAATGTACAGCTTCTGTCTCCTCTGGCCTTTTTGATGTGGTTTTTGCCAGAGTGGCCCCTTACGCCGACCTGGGACTGGCACTCACTTCTTCCTGGGAGCCCGCCCTGCTCTTGGTTCCTCTTCTGTGTCCTCCCAGGACACCCTCACTCCTTGCTGCTCCCTCTCCCCTCCGGGCATCCTAATGGACACTTTTGAGGCTGCCTCTCCCCTCAGACCATAAGTCTCGAAAGCAGGGACAGCGTCTCTCATTCACAGCACAGGTGGGTGATGATGGATGCATTCTTAAAAATTTAATTGATAACATGGCATAAAACTTAACATTTTTACCATTTTACATGCACAGTTCGGTGTCACTAAGCACTTTCGCATTGCTGTGCAGCCCTCACTACCCTCCACCCACGGAGCCCTTCATCTTCTCAGTCTGAAGCTCTGTCCCCTTTAAACACCAACCACTCCACTTCCTGCAGCCCCTGACACCCACCCTTCTCTCTGCCTCTGCGAGTTGGACTCTAGGGACCTCATACGATAGATTCCTACAGGATTTGTCCTTCTGTGACTGGCTTATTCCACTGAGCACACCGCTGTCAAGGTGCTCCCTGTCACAGTGTGCCGGCCGTTCCTTCCATTTTAAGGTTGAATACTGTAACAACTATATTTCACATAAAGCAAATGTTTGCACATAGCTCCTCTGAGATGGGGTCCCTTGGTTTCTGTTTGGACCCTTCCAGGGACAGGGAACTCACTTCCTCCATGGGTGGCCACTTCCTTATGGGGCAGGTCTGATACCTAGACTGTTATTTATTTGTACAGAGTTGGTCCTGGCTCTGCACTCCGGCATCCCTGCATGCAGACAGGGAGAGGCCTGGCGTCTGCTGCTCTATGACCAGCGTCTCTCACTTGGCCTCAGATCCCGGGAGCTCTGGAAGTGGCCTCTTTCTGCCTCCAAGGTGGATGGAAGACATGGCTGTGCCCGGCCTTGCCTTTTGACCTGTCCCCTCTGCCAGTCCACCCAACCCAAATGCTCAGAAGGAACTCTACTCGGTGGCCCTCCATGGGGAGCCACCCAGCACATTGTGGAGGGGCCTGGAGTGCTGGGGCTGCCTTTTCTGGCAGTGCCAGCAGCCAGCAGATTTACCTCTTTATCTAAAAGCAGAGATGTGTGGTGTTTTCCTGCTGCCCACCTTTCCAGGTGGAGAAAGAAATGGGTCCTGGCTCCATGAAGGGGGGGAACCATGTCCCTGTCCCATGCCTCAGTTTCCCCATCTGTACACTGTGGAATGGCAGTGCGTGGGCAGGGCAGGCAGAAGGGCCGCCCCAGAGTGCCAGCCTGTGTGCACCAGCTCTGTGGTCATGGCTGCTCCCATCACCTGGCACTGCCCAGCGCCCAGAGCTCAGTGAGGCTAGAAGTTTTTATCTTTCTCCTTCCCCTACAAACGGACAAACTCAAAAGTTAATATAGTAGTGTGTCTTTGCTCTTTTAAACCAATGCTGTAAGTCACTTCACCAGTTTGCTTTACACGGGTTAATCAATTACTGAACAATTGCAGTATCCTCCTCTCTTTTGCTGTTCGCTGGTGCTCACTGAAGTAAACCAGTGTTGTCTCTCCGGCCCTCACCGCTGCCTTCACCTCCGTTTACCCATGCGGATGTTAAGCCTCCCGCCAGGGCTCAGGGAGTTCACAGTGGGAAGCGGTGGGCTTGAGCAGGGTGGCTCTGCCTGATGCTCCCGGGCGCCCAGCTGGGCCTGCTTCCAGGTAGTGGGCGGGGGCAGGACCCTCAGGGCACAGTGCTTCCCCTGCCCTTCCCCACGGGGCTGGGGACTCTAGAGGCAGCACCCTCCCTGGGGAATCCTGGGGATTCAGGAGCATCCTGAAGGTGCTCATTTTCATCCGTGGTTAAATGCAGAGTTTGTCATGGCTGCTGGGTTGAGCCCTGGAGCCAGCTCCTGGGCCCGAGCAGCTCTCCTGTCTACAGGTCCTGGCCCACCTCGCCCCTTGCGCTTCTGCACTGGCGCCCCTTGAGAGGATGGCTTGGGGAAAAGAAAGGCTTGCTTTGAGTAAATTGGTGACAGAAACCTCTCAGCGAGCTTCAGCCTAATTGCTTTTGAAAAATGACTCTGCATGTTATTATGTTTTGCAAGACATCAAAGGATGTGGAAAATCCATTATAAATACCAGGGTATGCTGGTCACCCAAAGGGCCAGGGTTACTGAGGTGGGGGTGGGGGTGGAGCCTTGGGTTTCCATGCGGTTCCTTCTGCTGTCCTTCCCCTCCATGGCCCCAGGCAGGGCCCTCTCCTTCCTGGGGCTTGACCCGGTGGCTGGAGGGAGGGAGGGGCCTGTCCGAATTCACCTTCTGCACTGCTGCACCTGGGGCTGCTGCTGTGCCCAGGGTTCTTGGGTGCACCAGTAAAGGCAAGCGGCTGGTGGGACAGAGGGAGGAGGCAAAGGGAAATGAAATGCTCCAAGTCCTCTCAAGGCAGAGATTGGCATCTCCCAGCATTGAAGAGGCACCGATGGGCGTGTGAGGCCTGTGGGAGGAAACAGACGCGGTACGCCAGGGGGTGGGGACCATGGGCTGCCGGGAACAAGGCTGCATGGTGTGTGCTTGTGTGTGCGTGTGTGTGCTTGTGCATGTGTGTGTGCGTGTGTGCATGTGTGTGTTTGTGCCCTGGTGTGTGTGCACTCACTGCAGGTCAGGGGGGCCAGACATGGAAGGGGGAGTCTGGGCTCCAGGGCCCAGCTCTGTGACCCTTTAGCCAACAGCTTCCTCCTCTCTGAGCCTCAGTTTCCTCTCCCTGTGCACAGAGCCCTGGGCCCTCAGCCCCTGAGCACTGCCCTCTCCCGTGGGCTCTCCAGGTCTGTAGAACAGTTTGCAGAGTGCTGGCCTGGGTCCCAGGGCCTGTCTGTCTCCTGCTTACTGGTAAGAATCCCTGAAGAATTCTGTGCAGTATCCCTTGTTTCCTCCAGCGGGCGTCTGACAGGCACCACAGCCTGAGCGTGTGTAGATGGACACTGGTTTCTTCTGCTCTCTGCCTCATCTCAGGTCTGGCTCTGCCACCTGTCCAGGGGCTCAGCCCAGAACCCTGGAATCTGCTTTGATGCCTCTGGGTCTGCAGGCGGACTTTACTCTCGAAGGCACCTGAGTCTCACCTCCTTGGCTGTCAGCTTGGCACAAGTTACCCTGGCTGCTCCCCAGACTATTCCTGTGGCCTGACCCTGGCCTGGGACTCCCACTCTGCTTGTGGTCCTGAAGACAGCCAGACAGGCCTTTGAGAGTGGAAGGAGACACCATCGGCTGCCACCCCCAGCTGATACTCATAGGGGCCGCCCCCTGGTGCTTTGGATAAAACTCTGACTGCGTACTGTGCCTCCTCGGGTCTCCCCGACCCAGGCCTGGCCAGGGGTTCCAGCCTTCACCAGGGAACGGAGCATCTGTGAGTCCAGGGAATGTGCCTGGCCTGATGCTCTGCCCAGGACCTTTGCGCCTGCCGTCCCCTTCCCAATTCCACACCTCCTATTGCCCTCTGCAGAGGCACCTCTCCAGTGACCTCCAAGCACACCACCCACTAAGTCTCCACCCCTCCTCGGCCTGCCTGCCCTCCCAGCACAGCCACTCTGTCCACTGCGGCTCCTGAGCTGCTAACTTGCTCACCTGTCTTCTGCTGGAGACCAGGGAGTCCTCCCCTCACTGGCTGTGGGGTCTGGGAACAAAACTGTCTTAATAAATCCTTCTCGAAAGAATGGAATATGTGGTTGAATAAATGAGTCCCAGAGAGGAGTTCCTTCTAAAACGGTCTAGTCCAGGCTCCTCAGTTGCAGGTGGCGAAACTGAGGCCCTGGGCAGGGAAGAGGTAGAGGGAAGTTGAGTGGCCCTGCCTGCGTCTCCCACCAGCGCTACCTCACATCCTCCCGCAGCATGGGAGCAGGGGTTATTACTCCCATTTTCCCAGGAGGAAACCGAGGCCCCTGGCATGGTATCCGTCTTCTGCCACCTCTGGAAGCTCCAAGGCCCAGCTCTTTGCTGCCCATACTGGTGAGCAGGTTGGCCATGGGCAATTCCAGGCCAGTGGGAGGAGTGGACCTGGCCAGACCCAGCCTCCAGGGAGAACGAAGGTTCCAGCATGTCCCGGCAGGTTCTAGCAGGTTCTGCAGTCCGTCCTTGACTGAGGCTCCTTTGTCCACATGCCGGTCCTGACTGCCCACCTGTGCAGAACCTGGCAGGGCCAAGACTTCGTCCTCTGCGATTCTGGAACATCTGCTCCCTATCTGGTCATTTCTGCGGCTCTGGGCAGTTCTCTGGTGCCCAAGAGCTCTTCCCTGGCTAAGGCATCCATAAACAGATGGGATCCTGAAAGCTCAGTCCCCTCCCCAGGCCAGGTCCCAGGAGGAGGGCCCTCGCGTGTGGCCACAGCATCTGGGAAGGCAGCATGAAGGCAGGTGCACCGCTAGGCTCAGGAGCCCATTGCTCCCCAAGACCTTTGGCCCTGGAGACCTTGACTCCAGCCCATGAGAAGAGTGTGGGGTGTGGTGCACGGGTGCTGGGTGTGAAGCCTGTCCCGTGGTTTGTATTCGGTGGTGACCGTGGATGGTCGCTCATTGCTTCTGGCCCTGGGTCTTGAGGTCTGTGGAGCAGGGTAATGCCACACCCCATGAGGGGCCTGTGAGGGCACAGGGCTGCCCCACCCCTTCCTCTCTGTGACCCCACCACTGACCCCCCACTCACCTGAGTCTCACTTTCACGTTGGCCCCTCTGACGTGTGGCACAGGTGGCATGGTCTTCTTCAAATCCAAGTCTGGTGACCCTTCGTTTCCAGGATGGTGGGGGCAGGATGACTCCATCTACCAGGGGACACTCGTCCACTAGTAGCTGCCCTGCTTCCTTCTCTGTGATGGGCACCCAGGGCCAGGGCCCGAATGACCCGTTCTCCTGCAGAGATGCTGGGTGGCACATGATCCCTTTTGCTGGCTCTGGTGTCTTCATGACCAGCTTCTCTGAGCTGGAGACACTCAGCGTTTCACAATGTGCCATGGCAGCTGGTGCCTGGGGCAACTGGACTTGTGGCCCCTCAGGGTCTGGCTGCCCTGTGGTTGCTGGGACTCTTCTTGTCCTCCCTGCACCCTCCGCTGTCCACCCTGTCACCGAGTCTGTCCCCACTACTTCCTGAAGACACAAGGGTCCAAATGGAGCCCTCCCCCAAGCTGGATAAGGAGCCCCGGTTCTGGGCAGCACCTGAAGGAGGCCATGGGTCTTCAATCACCTGGAGCTGATCCTCCCTTCCCCAGGGCTGTCCCCCTCCTCACCAGTGGCTGACCCTGTCTCCCCTGGGGCTTTCCCCCCGCCACCAGGGGCTGATCCTCCTTCCCCCGGAGCTGACCCTCCCTCCTTTGGGGCTGCTGCCCCAAGGTTCTCAGCAGGTGTAAGCGTCGGTGGGACCAGCTGCCGGTAACTGTATGGGCCTCATAAATCACTGTTATGTCTGTGGCCTTCTAGGGTGTCCCATCCCCGGGCAGTGAGGGGTCAGGTCTCTAAGGGCAAGCCTGGTCACCTCCCTGGGAGGCTCCCCTGATGCTCCCCTGCCGTTGACACAGAGAGCAGGTGGTGGCTGGACAAGGGCCTTCCCTCCACCTCCTCTGGGACCATCTGACCCATGCCGATGCCGACCTATTGAGCCTGTTGCCCTGAAAGACCACAGTTCCTTGGGGCTCCATAAAGGGCCAAGATGGCCCCATAAGTGAGGGCTGCTGATGGTGGTTATGGAGGAGGATGGAGGCAGGGACAGCCCAATGCCGGGCTGAGCATAGAGGGGGTAGGGGGGCAGGGACTTGGGTTGGGTCCTGCCCTGGGGGGATCCCACTCCATAAGTGCCACTGGGCAGGGCAGTCGTGAAGGCTGACTGGGGCCTGATATACTAACAGGGGCTTTGGGGTTCCCCAGTAGCCGAAGCCAGGACTCAGGCTCTCTTGGGTGGCTCTAGCACAGCCCCGGGAGTTCTGAAATGGATACAGAATGGAGTTGGGCAGACGGTGGAGTCCAAGAGCAGGTAGATCCCACCTGTGATGGTGAGGTGGGTTCCAGGGCCACGAGCTTCCTCGGCTGGCAGGGGGTCCCTGGCGACCTGTGGGGATTCCTGTTCTGAGGGGACAGCTGGACCCTAGACTGAACTCTGCAATTCTAAGCTTAGGCCAGAGGTCTCCTTGGAAAAGTGCACACTGGACAAGGAAGAAACAGCAGATTCCTGCTGGTGAGTGCAGAACAGCCTTTGGGACGGCACGGCTGCCTGGTGCAGTAATGAAGAGGTGGTCCACCACCTTCCCTCCACAGAGGTAGGGCTCTCCAAAGCACTGCACCACTGTCTCTTCTCAGGGTCCTGCAGGCCGAAAGCCCTGCTGAGGGCTGAGAAAGCCGCTTCTGAAACTCTGGGACAAGCTGAGAGACTCATCCCAGCCCCGAGGTAATTGGAGGCATCTGGGTCAGGCAGGGTCTGCCTCTTGTCCATCACCTCCCAGTTGTATTTCTCATTTATATTGGTTGATTTCAGGTACACTGGGTTTGTGCCATTTACTATGTATGCAGTGAGGGAAAGGAAGGAAGAAATGTATTCACAGCAGACAGACTCACTGGCTTCAGCCTCTGCAGGGCTCATTTGGGGAGGGCCTGGCTCTGGCTGCGGGGTCTTAGTGCTCACCTCACTGACCCCAGCCCATGGGTGTGCCCTGGCCTCGGAACCTGGGGGAGGCTCTGTGGCCAATAAAGTTTGTCTTTGCAGGCAAAGCTTCCCTTTCTATTGGGCTTGTGCTTGGGTGAGGCAAGAGAGGCATCCTGGGTTCAAATGTAAGGAGGAACCAACGCCACACTTGCAAGACCCTGACAGTGGTTCCTCCTTCAATTGTGTGCCCTTGGTGCTTCTCTTTCCCTGCTCTAGTCTCAGCTCTGTTTTCTGTATCCGTCCCCATCCATCCATCTATTCATTTATCTGTCCATCATCCATCCGCTCATCCATCCATCCAGTCCACATATCCATCCATTCATCCATCCATCTATCCATCCATTTATCCAACCACTCATCCATCCATTCAATTATCCATCCATCCACTTATCTATCCATTCATCCATCCGTCACCTATCCACCCACTCACCCATCCATCCATTCAACTGTCCATCCATCCATCCAATCCACATATCCATTCATTCATCCATCCATTTATCCAACCACTCATCCATCCGTTCAATTATCCATCCATCCACTTATCCATCTATTCATCCATCCATCATTTATCCACCCACTCACCCATCCATCAATTCAACTGTCTATCCATCCATCCAATCCACATATCCATTCATTCATCCATCCATTTATCCATCCACTTGTCCTTCCATGCATCCATCCATCCATGCATCCATCCATCCATCCATCCATCCATCCATCCATCCATCCATCCACTTATCCTTCCATGCATCTCTCTGTTAATCCAATGAGTAAACACTTCATCAGCACCTACCATAAGCCTACTACAGGGCTTGTACTAGTGTGTAAGCAGGGCTGAGGCTAGGGTACTGCAAGAGAAGTGCCCAGGACACAAAACTGAAGGAGGCGCACATTCTCAGAGTTGTGCAAGTGCAGAGCTGTTGGAAGTTTGGGGAGACAGATGTTGCCACGTCCTACAAGGTTCTCATCAGTAGAGAGCAGATCCAGGTACCAAATGGCAGCTTAATGGAGGCAGCAGGATCCTGGTATCCCCCAAGCTGGGCAGTGCTTGGTAAAGGTGGGCCAGAGGGCGCAGCTGGGGTCTGTCCAATGTAGGCTGGAGATGCTTCTTAGTCAATCAATCAATCGATCAGTCAATCACTGCTATATGTGTCCCTGCTACATACCAAGCCCTATCTTAGGAGCTGGGATTTCCATGGGGAACGAGCCTGACTTAAACCCTTCCTCATCAGTGGGGGAGATGAACAGTTAACAAGATGGGTGTGCTTTTTGTTA
This sequence comes from Rhinopithecus bieti, assembly GCF_001698545.2. Lineage (NCBI taxonomy): Eukaryota > Metazoa > Chordata > Mammalia > Primates > Cercopithecidae > Rhinopithecus > Rhinopithecus bieti. The sequence continues at coordinate 29,528 of NW_016825829.1, read as the reverse complement.
AATGGTGGTATGTGCTATATAAACAGGGGAGAGCGACAGTGACTACCAGGGGGCAGCTATGGCTTTCAGTCAGGTGGGCAGGGAGAGCTTCCCGGAGAAACTGATGTGTGGGAAAGACTGGGGGAGGGGAGTATTTTGGGCGGCAGGAGGACAGGGAGGAAGGCGAGCCTCCGAGCTGTGTGGGGAAGGCAGGCAGGGCAGGGGGCACCAGGCGATGGGTCAGTGGGGTGGAGGCTGTCCATGGAGTGCTAAAGGGTCTGGCTTTGCTCTCAGGGAGGTGTGATTTAGTGTGTGAGGGGTATTTAGAGCAGAGATGTGAGCTGGTCTAAATGGGTCTAAATGACTAGGTCTAAATGGGTCAGTGGCAGGTGTTCTGGAAAGAGGCTGGAGGCAGCAGGACAGGCCAGGAGCCCAGGCAGAGCATTTGTCCAGGGAGACATGAGCTTGCGATCCAGTGGGAGAGACATTCACGTGCCCAGATGAATTTTATCGTCGGTCAGCCATTCAAGAAACAAACGTGTCTTTTCTGTTTTCACCCATATCCTTGAGATCCCAAGACATCTGCATAGAGAGGAACAGTGCCCATCCTCAGTCCAGGCCAGCCCTTACAGAAGAAACTCAGGCAGAGGCTAAATGAACCACCTACCTGTTTGACCGAGGCAGGGCATGGGGGCAGCTTGGGCGCTTCTGCCTCCTGCAGGTGCCGTGCCCTGTCATGTTTTGCCCACAATAGCATGTACTCTGCAAAGGTCTCATATGAAGCCCTGAGGTCTGGGGAGGCTGGAAGCATTCAAAGAGCCTTGGGCAGGGCTCTACTTGCCCCAAGAGGAGCATATTTTTGGGGGTGTTTCAGTAGCCAGAGTTGTAGGGGTCATTGCTGGGGCCCTTGTTCACACCACCTGCTCCCTGTCACCTGTGTGGAAGGTACTCTATGTCTCTATCCCAGGGGTCTGCAAGCTTTTTCTGCAAAGGGATGGATAGTAAATACTTTAGGCATTGTAGACCAGCTGGTCTCTGTAATGACTCAGCTCCGTCATAGCAGTGCAAAAACAGTCGTAGATAACAGAAATGAATAGTTGTGGTTTCATTTCAATAAAACTTTATTTATAAAAACAGGTGGTGGGCCAGATGCAGGATCACCAGAGAACCCTATCACAGAAGAGCAAATCAAGACTCTGCTAAAGTGACCCAAGGTAGAACACGTGAGAACCTGAGGGCCCGCAGGAGTGGGGAGTTCCCTCCCCGACCCCACCCCAGCTGCCTCCAGGGCACTCTCAGGCCCAGTCCTGCTTGCGCTGCCCTCTGGGTGACAGTTTTGCCGCTGCAGGATTGTGAGAGTCCGCTCTCTGCAGAAGCATGCGTCCCGAGGAGGCTCAGCTGAGCAAGGAGGTGGCCTGTGCACAGCTGTGGGGTCATCCCCAGCTGCCTCTGAGATGCGGAGCTCAGTCCCAGCTGGGTGGGCCTGACACAGAACTTGCACTGTTGGGAACAGGCCCCCCAAACTCTGGCCATTAACTGGCCCCAAAACTGGCCATAAACAAAATCTCTGCAGCACTGTGACATGTTCATGATGGCCATGACGCCCACACTGGAAGGTTGTGGGTTTACCAGAATGAGGGCAGGGAACACCTGGACTGCCCAGGGCGGAAAACTGCTTAAGGTGTTCTTAAACCACAAACAATAGCATGAGCGATCTGTGCCTTAAGGACATGCTGCTGCTGCAGTTAACTAACCCAACCAACCCATCCCTTTATTTCAGCCCATCCCTTTGTTTCCCATAAGGAATACTTTTAGTTAATCTATAATCTATAGAAACAATGCTAATGACTGGCTTGCTGTTAATAAAGGTGTGGGTAAATCTCTGTTCAAGGATCTCAGATCTGAAGGTTGTGAGACCCCTGATTTCCCACTGCACACCTCTACATTTCTCTGTGTGTGTGTCTTTAACTCCTCTAGCGCCACTGGGTTAGGGTCTCCCTGACCTAGCTGGTCTTGGCATTGCACCAAGGCTGGCCTGGGAGTCTCAGCTTCCCACAGTTGTGTGGCTGCCTTGAGAGTGACCACAGGGTGTCAGGAGAAACATTCTGGGGCCCACCAGCTCACCAGCTCTGTCTCTTTCCTTTCCTTTTCATTTTGTAAAATTGGGACTTACTCGTTATAAAAATTCAAGCAATTAAGAAAACTGTGAAAGAGAAATAAAGCCACCCAGATCCCATCCTGAAGTCACTGCCTTTGCCATCTGAAGTGGGACACTCTGCCTTGCATCCTGTAATTTCAGATCTATCCATTCAGATGTCTTCTTTGGTGACACTTGGGAACACGTCTCTGGTCATCATTTTCTGTTCTTTCTTCGGAAGCACCGGCTGCGTGCACATGCGATGCTGCGTGTGCCCTGTGGCGGCCAGGGCTCTGAGCATTTGCACAGGTGGCCCTGGACCAAGGCCTCCCACACTGCCTGGCCAGCCCACCCCTTGGGCAGCTCTCTTGCCTTTTTATGCTCTGCAGCTTCTGGTGTGGCATCAGCTCTGAGATGCTTTCAGCGTCCCTTCCTTCCCCAGCCTCCTTCCTCTGCATTCACCAGCTGTGGTCTACATGCCCAGTCTTCTCCATGAACCTTCCTTGAAGAGTGACCATGCTGTCCAGTTTCTTCCAAATGAGAGAGGCTATGTGGCTGACATCCTCCCATCTCAGAAATCCCTCTGCCAACATAGGCTTGTTTTCTGCCTTTTGTGTGTGGTTCTGCCCTTCCCCGCACCAGTGTACTTTTTTTTCTTTTTTTTTGAGATGAGTCTCGCTCTATCCCCCAGGCTGGAGTGCAGTGGTGTGATCTCGGCTCACTGAAACCTCTGACTCCCTGGCTCAAGCAATTCTCCTGCCTCAGCCTCCCAAGTAGCTGGGACTACAGGCACATGCCACCACACCTGGCTAATTATTGTATTTTTAGTACGTTTGGGGTTTTGCCATGTTGGCCAGGCTGGTCTCGAACTCCTGACTTCAGTTGTTCTGCCTGACTCGGCCTCCCAAAGTGTTGGGATTACAGGCATGAGCCACCACACCTAGCCCTTAGTGTACCTTTCTGAACCTCCTTCCCGCCGGCTCTGCTTCCTGCTTGGGTAGGGCCGTGGGGCATAGGCACGTGTGAACTGTCAGCACCCCAGGCAGCACTGGGCAGCTGTGCTGCAGGGTTTGGGATTTGGATGGGTCAAAAATGCTGGTGCTTTTCTTTCCTGTGGTGGCTGTTTTCAGGGGGGCATTTGGGGACAGGGTCAATTCCAAACACCGTTTTCTAACATATTCAATACCCTATGAGTGGCTCTTACTGGTCTTCGCTTGGGTCCTCACTGACCTGGGGTTGCTCCCTCCACCCTTGGACTCTTGGTGATAAGTCATCTCTGTTTGTTCCAGTGCGGGGGCACTATGCAGCTAGCATTCTCCTGTGTCTCTTGGAAATTCCTTGTATGACACAATCTCTTCTGGCTCCCAGGAAGGCTGGTACTCCCCACACCCCGGCTCCTGCCCAAATCCCCAGGCTCCACCGCTTCCGTACATGGGGATAAAATCTTGTGTCTGGGCAGAGAATGTGAGCATGCATTGCTAAGGACTTGGGCCTGCACATGCTTGGGCTCAGTAAGTCGTGCTAATCATTGTTGCGCTTGTGTCAAAGAAAAACTTCACGCAAGTTAAAGCTGATTGAGGAGGGAACAATTCTCAGCTGGGCAGCCCCTGGGGGCAGAATAGGTTCTGAGAGGCTTCAGGGTGGCCCCGCGGTTGGATAGCATTTGCCCACGGAGATGGAGGTGAGGTCCAGAAACAGCCGGCTTGGTTGCTGCAGGAGTGGGTTACATCTGTACACCTGCAGTTAGGTGCAGTTCACTCCAGACCTGGAAACCTTTAGGCGGAACTTAAAATACAGAAGGAGGCAGCTTTCTGCTAAGCTTAGCTTTCTGCTTTCTCCTTAGCTTTCTGCTAAGCCGAATGTAACATTTATGATTATTTGTTACCACAGAGCACCCATGCTTCTGACCCTGTGCCAGCGTTTTATGGTGAGAAAGAAAAGAAACTTTTAATCTGAGGAATGTGAGCCGCGTTAAATTATCAGGCCCAGAGAGGCATTAAAATGTGACAGCAGCCACGTCCCACCCCCCTCGAGCTAGATAATGACCTCTTGAATCTGCGAGCTGTGTGGGCTCTAGGCTGACACCAGGTAGCCATAAAGTGCCTCCCACCGGCCTCTGTAATTCGTACTCTAGAGTCACTGGTGACGGCCAATCACGGACCCACGCTGTCTCTTAAACCAATGAGAACTGTCAGAGGACTTTGTATCTGCCCACTCCTTGCCTGCTTTGCCTTTAAAATCTGCTTGTAAGAAAGGTGGAGGCAGCACCCCCAATGTCCCAGCCACCATCCTCAACCTGAACCCAAATAAACTCTCTCTGTTAATTGTGCCTCGGTTTCTTTCCTGTGACTGACAATGGTCATTATCATAGAAGTCCTCACTCGATGTAGGGGCTACCATAACGACACCCCTGCCGAGACCGTGAGCCCTGGGGCGGCAGGCGTCCTGCGCGTCACAGCCCACAGTTCCCCATTCTTTAAAACTGCCCGTCCGTGCTTTCCCGTCACTTATTCATTCACACCGCGATATTTATGGGGCACATGTGTGCTGTGTCCTGCTCTAGGGTCTGGGGTTGTGACAGCAATAAGATGAAACCACAGTCTTGTGTACTCAGCATCGTTGGTGGGACCCCCAGCACTTCCTTCATCCCTTCTGTATGTCCGGCGTGTGGCAGGTGCATGTGTGCACTGTGAGCTGTGGCAGGACACCCTGCAGGGAGGGCCTGGCTCCTGGCCCAGGCCTGAGCCCCAGAACCCCCTAGAATGATGATCTCAAACTTCAGATGCTCAGGGCTGGCCAGGCCACACCTTTGTGACTATGGATCTGTTTTGTCTTCATTCATTGCAAAGAAAAGGGAAAAAATGTGAAGCCATGGAATCCACTCCCCATGCTGCCCAGAGGAAAGAAGACGCAAAACGAAAGGCAGGAAGGCCTGCAGGTTGGAAGAGAAATGGCACCAAGTGTGGCCAATTAGCTTCCAGACAGTCTAAGGCCTCAGTGCTTCATAAAAATAAATGGGTTGTGTGTACTTGAAACAGGAGGTTTATGACACCCCAAAGCCAGAGCACTCTTCTTTCATGCAAATAAGGATGTCAAGTCGGCCTGTGCCTGGGGGTGTGGGCTCCCTCCCTCCTCTGGTCCCCCTCTTCCCTCTCCCACTCCTCCTCTCTGCATAGGTGCCTAACAGTAATATCTGAGTAATAATTTACTCAGTAAACAGTAATATTTAGTGAGCACCTAAGTGGAGACCCTGTGCTAAGGTGCTAAGGACTTTGCATGTTCTCCGTCAGTCCCCTCAGCAGCCCCATGAGGATGCATGCAACTCTTCTCGCACCACTTTACAGATGAGCAAAGTGAGGGCCAAGGGGCAGAAGCACAGCCAGGAAGCAACGCGCCATCTCCAAGCCCAGGCGCTGGCTGGGGTCTGAGTGAGGAGGGGTCCAGCTCCCTCTCCCACCTCTCATGGGGGCTGCCTGGGGTTGCGGTTCACCCTCTGCCTGCAGGTCCACATTCAGGCCACCCCTGTCGCCTACCCACCGACGCCCTTTCTCTGGTTTTTCAAACGTGAATACACACCGTGCTGATGACGGACACAGCCCCTGACACTTTGGTGAGAATAGGCTCGTTTTGCTTCCTAAGAGGAGACGTCTAGAGGAAAATGTTGGCATCTCCGTCGCCGACCCTCCCTCTCACGGATGGAGGATGTGAGGCTGGAAGAGAGAGAGAAGTGGCCCCTAAACCAGGGATCTTTGACATGGCTTTGGGGATTTGTCCTGGGCTTCTTCAAGTGTTTTTCCAAAATACTTAAAAATAACATTCTCTTAATTCAATTTAACTACCAAGTATGTGCGCCCTGGCCCTCTCGGGGAGTGCGTCATGAATTCCCGAGTGGTGAGGAGGTGTCAGAGCTCAGAACAGGCAGCGGTCCGGCCCCACAGGAGGGTGCCAACCCTGCACCAGAAAACAACCCCACGACGTCTCTAGGGTGCTGCACCCTTGCAACGCCCCATGCCAGGAGCACCCCCACGCCCGGAACACCCCCACGCCCACACACATACACAGCACCCACTCAGTTTCACACCATGGCCTGGAGCGCTGAGCTCTGAGCCACGCCTTCCTCCACTGAGGAGCTGGCTGGGTGTCCTGGAACCCTGGCTCAGGCCTCTCCTGGCACAGCCTGTCTCCACCCAGCTGCGCCTGGCAGAAAGGCCCCGGGAGCCCTGTCTCTGGTCCCCACTCCCCTGTGTGTTTCCTCTCTGACCCTCCCGGTGCCTCCCTTCCCCTGTGCCTGGCATCCCCTCTCAGGGTCACGGTGTCTGGGGCCTTTACTGTGGGCGCCAGCCTTGCTTTAGTCTCTCTCGGCCGTCTTTCCTCTCCCTGGGCTCTGATTTCCTTGGGAGCTTCTTTAGCGTTTAATTTTACCTTGCAGTTGTGTTTGCTTTGAGCAGGCTGCTCACCCCTGTTTCAAAACAAGGAGGATACAAAGCCCGCAATCCAACCCGCTGGCACCCTGGCCAGCTCTCAGCAGCCCCAGGAAGCCCCAGGCTGCCTGCCAGGCCGGGGCTCTCTCCTGGCCTCTGCCCAGCCTCACACAGCATGAGGAACTCTGGTCTCCAGCGCCTGGTCCCCTTCCCTTCCCCTAAAGGCCGTTCTGTTCTATCCTTCCCTGCTCCAGGCTCCAGCAGAGCCGCACACTTTCACACAGACGACATGGGGGCCGCTAGACACACAGTGTCTGCAGACCCGACATCTCCCCACATGCCTGCCCTCCAGCCTCAGGGACGTGGTCCTTCCTGCTGGGCCCTCTTTCTGCCAATGGCCCCCAAGTCTCCCCTGGACCTTCCGCCCATGTCCCCAGCCTTCCCTCCTCTTCCTTGTCTCTCTGCCCCGGCCCACAAACTCCCTGCGTCTCCAGCCGAAAAGGGCTCTGGAGGCCATGCTGCTGCTGGAAAAGCGGGTCCCGATCCAGACCCCAAGCACAGGTTCTTGGATCTCACTCAAGAAAGAGTTCGAGCGAGTTGCAGAGCTCAAAGAGGCAAGTTGATTGGAAACGACTTCATTACAGAATAGGGCGTCCTCCGAAAGCGGGAGGATGAAGGCACCATCCTCCGCTGGTGCTGTTATTTCGTAAGAAACCCGCAAGGAGCTCTAACTGAGCCTGGAATGTGCAGATGCTCTCACTAAATGGAGGGCTGTCAGTGACCATGCATCCTCCAGCCTCAGGAGCTCACTGTCCTTACCTCTGATTACAGTGGCCTGCACTCTCAGGATGTCTGGATGTCCCGCAGGCTTGCCAGGAGGATGCCCTGTATGGCCATAAATATTCTGCAATTATCATTGGTGGTCAGCTTAGGATGTGGCTATTTTCAGAACACAAGCATTACCTTGGCGGTGCCTTGTGAGTGCCTAGTTACACAGTTCAAGATGGAGTCATTTGGGTCACGTTTTATTAAACCAGGGACCTGGTGAGCAGGAGTCCCACACCTCTCCCTGCTCCCTCTGAACGCCCCCCACCACAGACTTGCTGCAGGGGCCACCCCTTTCCTGGGTTCCAGCCCCTGCTATCTGAGTCTACACCGACAGGCACATGCCTACCCATCTGACTGGATAGCATGGACCTCCCTGCTGGGACACGTGGCCACTCCGTTGGAGTCTGCAGCCAGCTCTCCGGGTTCACCTCCTCCCTTTGATCCCCCACAGGCCCTTCCCAAAACTCCTAGATCCCCAGTGGCTCCCCGACCAACGAGGGGAGGGGGCGCTTCTCTGGGGAGGGCTATCCGGCGCTTTCTCACCGTGACGGCTCTGCCTGGCCTCTCCCGGCAGTGCAGAGCCCGGTGTCACCGGCAGCTGGGCACACACCTGTCCCCAGGCATTTCAGGTCTGGTTGTTCCCCATGGATACGTAGTGCTGGCCCCATAAGCAGTCTCACCCTGCACATTTTCCTTCATTTTGGCCCTTGGTTCAACTCTGATTTCTTTGGGGCTCCCCATGTCCAGCGGTTGTGGGTGACATTCCTCTGGGCTGTAACGCACACGAGGCAGCTTTATCCCAGATGAGAGACAGGCAAGCTTTGGGCAGAGCCCGGAGGGGCTCTGTGGAATCCCCCATCATCTCTGACCGACCAGGGGCTGGGGCTGGGGACCTGGGGATGCCCTGGGACCTCTTGCGGGTCACAGAAGGAACTTGAATGCCACCTGCCTATGCAGAGGGGTGGCGTGGGGTCCAACATCACCGCCCTGAGGATGGGAATCCTGGTCACGGTTCAGCGGGCCTGTGGGGTTGCTTGTATCAGGGGCTGGTGTCTGCCCTGTCATTCACGTAATCCCCCACGGTCTTCCCAGGGGGTGGGTCAGGATCCCCCGTTAGACAGGCACGAGGTGCGGACAGCTGTGCTGTGAGTGTCTGAACACACAAGTGGACAACCGCCCAGCCATCCTGAAAGGCAGAGCTCAGACCACACCGGCAGATGCCGGCCCAAGGAACCAAACCTGGCCTCGGCACCCAGCCAGGAAGCCAGCTGCAGGGCAGACTCACAGGGAGGCAACTGCTCTCCCTCGACAGCCAGGGGGCTAAACAGCAGCTCTAACAGTCGGCCCCTCATGGGCAGGATTTGTGTGTGATGTGTGTGGCGTGTGTGTGTTGTGTAGTGTATAGTGTGCTGTGTGGTGTGTGTGTGCTGTGTAGCGTGTGTTGTGTGTGCTGTGTGTGTGTGTGATGTGTGATGTCTACGTGTGTGTGGTGCGTCTGTGTGGTGTGTGTGTTTGTGTGTGTGGTGACCCTGACCCTAACTTTGTCACTGTGGCAGGAGGCGAGAGGGCCCTGAGGCATCTGGGGGCCCTGGGGTGAAGGGAAGGGGTGGTAGAGTCAGGGAGTGCCCAGAGCTCCCTGGGGAAATGCTGTCTCAGGGAGGCAGAGGTGGAAGAAAACATGCTTGGCTGTGTCAGAAGAAGCCACAGAGTTAGAACTCTGACACACCTGGGTGGTGGCTGTTCTCCTGCCCAGCCTTCCACAGGGGGTGGCAGTGGGGTCTGCAGGCTGGAAGCACGTCGGGGGTGCCCTCCCTGCCAGCCAAGCCAAAGTGACAAGAATTTAGAGTAGCTGGGGAGTGGAGGGTGGGCTGTGGACGGGGCCGAAGACCAGAGCTGAGCTGGCCCCAGAAGGCCCCGGAGCCAGTCTGGTTGTCCCCTTGGACGGATGGCGCACGTGAGGCCCACAGTGAGGAGGGCCTGTTCCAGGATCTCACGGAGTGAGGAAACAGCATGAGGGTGTCTAGACAGCTGGGCTCTGATACCTAGTCTAGGGTTCCTAATAGATTCCCACAACCTGTGCCCGGCAGGGGCAGCTGCCCAGGGCACCCCTGGATGTGTGCACCATTCTCAGAGCTAGTGCCTTCCAAAATGAAAATATTCACCAGCGCCCGGCCACTTATCTAACATGCCCTGCCCACCACCAGCCTTGTCCTCAGGCATAGAACCCGGACCTTCAGGAAGATTGTATATGCATCCAAAGACTCCAAAAGGATTTTGCAGACCTTGCAACAACAACAAAAAGGTCAGGATTCTAGAAGCTCACCAGAGTGATTGGAACCGTCCGGAGTCTCCCACAGCGTCTGATGGAGGGGGGCTGTGGGGCAAACGTGCCTGTGGGTGCTGCAGAACAGCCGCTGGTGCCCGCCTCAGCCTGAGGAGGGTGTGTTCCTCTTGGGCTTGAGGGTGGGCTGGGGTCTGCTCATGGCAAGGACTGACGCCCTGCTTCACGCGGTGGTCTTGATGGATGTGGCTTCCACACAGGTCCCCTCCGCCGGTGGTCATCTTGGGGCCCAGGCGGCAGGGGCGGCCCTCCTAGGGTGTGTTCCTCTTCTGGTCACCCCTCAGGCACACACCAAGGCCCTGCTTCATCACCTCTGCCGTCAAACAACTCACAAGTGAACCGGAGTCAAGGCTGGCGGGAGCAATGGCAAAGTCACATGGCACAGACGGTAGACACTGAGAAGGGAGAGCACGGCCAGGAACCCTGCCGGCCACACGGCTTGGCTAACCTCTGGAGAAGAGGTCGCGGGCAGGAGGGATGGCGCGTGGAGGGAGGATGAGGGAAGGCCCTTGGGCATCCAGCAGACCCCTTCCTGCACTCACAGCTGCAGCTCCACACTTGTTCCTGGAGGGTCCCATCTGGGAACGGCAGAGGAGTCTATCGCGATTTTGCTGTCCTACAATTTACTCTGAAAAATCACTCTCCCAAGTCTACGCTCGTTACCTGTTTATCCATTTGAAGAAGTCGCACTTCATTGCATCCCAGAGTTGAACCTGTTCGGTGGAAGAGAAAGTAAGCTTGTTGCCGTTTCCACAGCTGCCGTGTGACTCTGGGGATAGAGTCCCACCCAAATGCATGTCTTGCAACCTGCTTCGGAGGTTGGGGTCCTTGGCCTCCAGGGGACTCTCCTGAAATGGCAGCAGCCCCTGCACTGCGTCCTGGGTGAGGAGGCTCCTTTCACAGCAGAAGAGGCAGGTAGGGTCGCCTGGCTTTGGAAGCAGCGCAACTCAGTGGGAGAACCCGACCTTCTTCCAGGCTGCGGGGGCAGAGCCCATTCCACCTGCTCCGGTGCCTCGTGGCTGCTGTCTTCTGCCTTTCAAAACACCCGGAGGTCATCCTGGGAGACATGAGGCACCGAAGTTGGTGATCCTAACGTCGAAGTTGTGTCGAGATGGGGCCACCCAGAAAATCCTTTATGTTGCTGTTGTGATCCGAGAGCCAGTGTCTCCTTTTCATTCACCTCTGGGCTGGGGCTGCCCCTCTGGTCACACAGGAGACATGAAGGCTGTGTGTGAGAGTGCGCCCATGTGTGTGCACGTGGGCACCGGGGTCGTTATTGAGGGACTCTGGCATACCCACGAAAACACCAACAGAGGTGGAAGCTGCAGTAGCCACAGAGAAACGCGAGGAGCAGGTGGGGGGTGCACCCAACGTTGGGCAGCAACTTGGGGTGGGGCCTGGTTGACCTCAGGACAGGGAGGTGGGTGGAGCTCCTTCCTCTCAGAGGCGGGACCCATACCCTTGGAAATCATGGATCCAGAGCCCACTCCCTCAGCTCTGCCCACATGGGGGAGGGTGCCTGAGCCCCCATCAGAGGGTCCTCTGCTGACCCCCAGAATGGCTCAGGAACTGGTCCAGGGAGGCTCAGGTGCAGTCCTTGCTGGAGCTTTCTCACAGCATAGTGGGGGCGGCTCCCCTTGCTCTCGGGTCAGATGGAAGTTGTGGTCATCGGGGTGGGGCTGAGGCTGACCTGCAGGGAGAACAAGAGGAGTGTGTGTGTGTGTGTGTGTGTGTGTGTGTGTGTGTGTGAGAGAGAGAGAGAGAGAGAGAGAGAGAGAGAGAGAGAGATAGAGAGACAGAGGGACAAACACAGAGAGAGAGAGATAGAGAGAGGGAGAGAGCAAGAGAGCACAGCAGGTATTTAAGCCCAGGTCCTGCCACCATCCCCTCACCCTGCCCGCACCTCTGTCCCCTTCCTCCTGCAGAGGGCAGTTCCTTTACTCTCAGACTGGGAGAGCAGGAAGTGCCCCACAGTGGGGAGGCTGGTCCTGGTCATCGTAGGCGGAGGCTGACAGCAGTGTGTGGCTGAGGTTGGAAGGCACTCACCACCCCCACGGCAAGTGAGGGTCAGCATTTAAGGGGTGCAGAGCTGGACTCATGCTACAGAAAACAGGCAGATGGATTCTCGTGAGTCTGGATGAGGCCCGAGATGGGGGTGTCTCAGGGAGACCAGTGCAAATGGAAGCCAAGCCATCATCACATGGGCCCTGCGGCATCCATAGGAGCCTGGGAGGGACCCGGGGCTATCGTGGGAAGGGCTCCTGGGGTTCCAGACCCAGCAGAGAAAATCCTCACATCTGGCTGGCAGGAGAGGCATCGAAGCCTCAGGGAGGGGAATGGGTCACTCACAAATACAAACAAGCCTGGAAGATGCAGACCCCTCGCAAGCTGAGAATGAGGATCCTCACCCACAATCCTGCACCCAGCTAGACCCAGGGTCTGCAGAGGACACGGGGCATGCTTTCCCATCAGGTGCAAGGGACTCAGATTTCCCAATGGCCTTCCGGCAAGGTGGAAACCGAGTGGGTTCCAGAGCCCAGGTGGCTGGGTAGAAATGCACGCCGGGCACGTCAACAGCAAGACCGTGGGTTCCACGGATTGCAGAGCAGAATGGAAACCCGAGAGCAGGGACCTGAGAAAAGGCAAGATGCAGCAAACCACCATGGCGCATGTACAGCTGTGCAACAAACCTGCACGTTCAGCACACGTATCCCAGAACTTAAAGTAAAATGTTAAAAATAAAAAAGAAAAAAAAAACAGGATGTAAAACTAACAACAGTGGCAATTACTGTGGGGATGCCTAAGCTCTGAGGTTTTAGAGAATAGAAGCAAGGCCTTCCTCTGAGGGTGGGCAGAGGTCGGGGAACCCCCAGCTCCACAGGGTGTTGTGGTGAGACCCAATCGCCCATAGGCTCTGGAAGTAGAGGAAGGAAACAATTTGGATCCAAATCAAAGTAAACAAGTTCAAAAATAAAAGACCAAGGACGTGGTGATTAGAGCCCAGAGCTGGTGCTTTCAAAACGTTTTGTAAAATGAACAATCTTCTTGAAATCACCATCAAGAGAGGAGCGCACGGAGCCAGCGAGGGCACAGGAGGGACTAGCTCGGCGCGCGGTGGTGGCCAAGCGACTTTGTTTCACCCCATCTTCTTCCTTGCCATCTTCTGGGGAGGCGGCAGAGGGTGCACGGCCAACAGTGTGTGCCCGCCCATGGGCGACCTCAGAAAAGGTGAGGTGGCAATGGAGACTGTAGAACAGTAACTCAACCAGGAGGGGCGAGGACAGGCCAGGGGGAAGCCAGGGACAGCCCTTCCAGGCAGAGCCCGCATCCCCAGCCGCACGGGGAGCTTTTCAAACAGAACCACAGCAGCAACAACAGAAGCCTGAGGCCCGTCCACCAAGGTCCTCAGCATGCTCAGGCCGGCCACTGGGGAGAAGATGGGCAACAGTGATTGAGGTAGAGTGAGGAGGAAGTGCCCGCCATCTGAATAACGGCCACCTGCAAACCTGTCCTTAGTGGCACCTACTTGCATGGCCCCAGCAGATGACCTGCAGCTGGGCTGCAAGCAAAATTGCTCAACCCAGGCATGCAGAGAGCAGAGCCTCAGGGAGCTCAGAGCCAAAGCTGGGTCCCTGGCCAGCTTCACAGGCTGTGTCCCCAGCAGACACACAGAACCCTTCTTGGGAGGGTCCCGGGCTCAGGAGGACCCTGTGCTCAGGAGGACTCAGTGCTCAGAAGGACCCCATGCTTAGGGAGACTCTGTGCTTAGGTGGACCCTGTGCTCAGGCGGACCCTGTGCTCTGGAAGACTCGGTGCTCAGGAGGACTCGGTGCTCAGGAGGACTGAGTGCTCAGGAGGATCCCCTGCTCAGGAGGACTCAGTGCTCAGGAGGATCCCCTGCTCAGGAGGACTCAGGGCACAGGAGGGCCCAGTGCTCAGGGAACTCAGTGGTCAGCAGGACCCAGTACTCAGGAGGACTCAGTGCTCAGGAGGACTCCCTGTTCAGGAGGACTTGGTGCTCAGGAGGACCCCCTACTCAGGAGGACTCTGTGCTCAGGAGGATCCCTGCTCAGGAGGACTCGGTGCTCAGGAGGACCCCGTGCTTAGGGAGACTCAGCGCTTAGAAGCACTCGTGCTCAGGAGGTCTCCGTGCTCAGGAGGACTCGGTGCTCAGGAGGACTTGGTGCTCAGGAGGACTCTATGCTTAGGAGGACCCCATGCTCAGGAAGATTCTGCGCTCAGGAGGACTCAGTACTCAGCAGGACTCAGCGCTCAGGAGGACTTGGTGCTCAGGAGGACCCCATGCTCAGGAGGACTCAATGCTCAAGGGGACTTGGTGCTTGGTTTAATTCTCTGTTGTTGCCATCCTGAAATTGTTAATAATTTTAGGTGAGGATCATGCATTTGCATTTTTTGCTGGGTCCTACAAAGGTGTGATCTGATTTGTGTCTTCCTCATCCACAGCTGAATGTAGGCCCAGGGACTTTCTGAACTGGACTCAGAGTGACAAGGGCGTGACTCTTAGGCATGTGGTCCTATTCTCACCACAGACGTCCATTCTCAGAGCTGTCCCTGGGACATGGTCATTCCTGGGTAGGACACATTAGGTCCTTCAGTAGGAGATGCTCACTGGGGTTTTCCTGTGGTTCTGCTGTGCAAGTTGGAGGCAATTGGGAAACTGCTGAGGCCCAGCCCAGGCCCTGGCTCAGGGAGATGCTGTACAAGAGCAGTCCCTCTCCAGACAGACAGCCCTGGGCACTGCCAGGCCAGGCCCGCCTCATTGGCATGCCAGGGCCTCACCAGCTTGCTGCATGCCCTGTGCCCAGGGATCCAATTTCAATATCATTACTGAGAAGTCCAGCCTTCCCGTGAGCATGAGTTATTATTCAGGAATAAAAGCCCAAGTGAAGAAAATGACAAAATCTGTCTGCCAAATGCGTCTGCTCGAAGGATAGAGGAGGAAAACAGCTACCAAGACTTGGCTTCATGTGGACTGGCTTTGAAAGCAGATGAAACTCGCTCTGCAAACCACCAGCGGGCTCAGCTACCCAGCACATTTAGAACAATAAAAGAAAAAATCCATGATTAATTTTAACATCATTGCTGTTAGGGGCAGGGCTGAGTCTGTGGAGGAACTTACAGGTCCAGACAATCTTAAGTCTCCAGACTCCCAGGCAGAAAGTTTGTGTGCTCATCCATCTGTCCCCACATATACATCTACCCATCCATCCATTCACGACTCTCCATTCACCATGCACCTATGCATTAATCCATCCACCTCATTCATCCATCCACCCACCCACCCATTCACCTACCCATCCACTCATCCATCCCTCTATCTATCCATCCATCCATCCATCCACGCACCCATCCACTCATCCATCTCTCTATCCATTCATCCATCCACCCACCCACCCATCCATTCGTCATTCACCCATCCATCCACCCATCCAGTCATCTATCCATCCATCCATCCATCCATCAATCNCCTACAAAGGTGTGATCTGATTTGTGTCTTCCTCATCCACAGCTGAATGTAGGCCCAGGGACTTTCTGAACTGGACTCAGAGTGACAAGGGCGTGACTCTTAGGCATGTGGTCCTATTCTCACCACAGACGTCCATTCTCAGAGCTGTCCCTGGGACATGGTCATTCCTGGGTAGGACACATTAGGTCCTTCAGTAGGAGATGCTCACTGGGGGTTTTCCTGTGGTTCTGCTGTGCAAGTTGGAGGCAATTGGGAAACTGCTGAGGCCCAGCCCAGGCCCTGGCTCAGGGAGATGCTGTACAAGAGCAGTCCCTCTCCAGACAGACAGCCCTGGGCACTGCCAGGCCAGGCCCGCCTCATTGGCATGCCAGGGCCTCACCAGCTTGCTGCATGCCCTGTGCCCAGGGATCCAATTTCAATATCATTACTGAGAAGTCCAGCCTTCCCGTGAGCATGAGTTATTATTCAGGAATAAAAGCCCAAGTGAAGAAAAATGACAAAATCTGTCTGCCAAATGCGTCTGCTCGAAGGATAGAGGAGGAAAAACAGCTACCAAGACTTGGCTTCATGTGGACTGGCTTTGAAAGCAGATGAAACTCGCTCTGCAAACCACCAGCGGGCTCAGCTACCCAGCACATTTAGAACAATAAAAGAAAAAATCCATGATTAATTTTAACATCATTGCTGTTAGGGGCAGGGCTGAGTCTGTGGAGGAACTTACAGGTCCAGACAATCTTAAGTCTCCAGACTCCCAGGCAGAAAGTTTGTGTGCTCATCCATCTGTCCCCCACATATACATCTACCCATCCATCCATTCACGACTCTCCATTCACCATGCACCTATGCATTAATCCATCCACCTCATTCATCCATCCACCCACCCACCCATTCACCTACCCATCCACTCATCCATCCCTCTATCTATCCATCCATCCATCCATCCACGCACCCATCCACTCATCCATCTCTCTATCCATTCATCCATCCACCCACCCACCCATCCATTCGTCATTCACCCATCCATCCACCCATCCAGTCATCTATCCATCCATCCATCCATCCATCAATCCATCCATCCATCCACTCACTCATCCATTTACCTACCCATCCACTCATTCATCCATTCACCTATCCATCCATCCATCCATCCACCCACTCACCCACCCATTCATTCACCCACCCATCCACTCATCCATCCATCCATCCATCCATCCATCCATCCATCCATCCTTATCCATCCAGCCACCCACCCACATCCCCGTCCATTCACCCACTCATACACTCATCCATCCATGCATCATGCATCCTTTTACCCACTCAATCCCTTCCTTCCCTCCCTCGCCACCCATCTATCCGTGGGCCATTTCCTATGTGCACATTTCCAAATGCACAGCCTGCAGCCTGTGCTGGGCATTTGGCACACAGAGATGGGACAGATCCCATGCTGGCTCCCAGGAACTTGCCACATTGTGGGAGGGACTGAGAGTGATTTCTGACAGGGCAGGGCAGCCCTGGAGCTGCAGGAGCACAGAGGAGGTACTAATCTAGCAGTGAAGTCTTCTTGGGAGGGTGGGGCCTAAGCTGAGTCCTGCTGGAATTGCAGCTGAGTCTAGGAGATGGAGGAGGTGGAGGTTCAGGGCAGGGTGGTCTTGTCAACAGAGAAAACTGGAAAACCCCAGAAGCAAAGTTACAGAGGCCTGCCCTGGGTAGATGAGTGCAGGGAGCCCTGAGCAGCCTCTTTTTCTCGAGGAGACAACTTGGAAAGAGGCAGAGGCCAAACCGGCAGAGCACAGAGACTCTGAGTAGAGCCCTGTGAGCCACCAGGAAAGGGCGTGGGGACTTCCTCCCATCGGGGTTTAAACCTCTGAAGGGTTTAAACACAGAGTGGCCAGAGAGTGGTTTTAGAAGATCACACCAGGGATCTGGTAATACAGGACAAGGGTTGGCAGATCTTTTCTGTAAAGAACCAGAGAATCAATATTTTTGGTTTTGTGACCCATTTTGTGTGTTTTGTGAGTCTATTGCAACTACTCACCTCTGCTGTTGTAGTAAAAGCAGCCGTGGAGGATTCATGAATGACTGGGGGTGGCTGGGTCCCAATAAAACTTTATTTAGAAAAACAGGCCATGGCCTGGATTTGGCCCATGACCATTGTTTGCCTGGCCCTGTGACAGAATAAAGCAAAATGCATTTGACTGCGCAGCATCAGGGAGTCCATCCTGCAGGGAAAACACAGCAAAGCCTGCAGCTCCAGCATGTATGGGACTCATGTGCGAGGCTGTTTACAGAAACATTTGTGGTGTCCCCAAGGGAGCCTGCTGAGAGCTTCTCGAGTGGGAGAACATAGGATGTGTTCTGGGGGCTGGCAGGAGGCCTCCTGGAGATGAACCCACACCCATCCTGGGGTGGCACTCAAGGTCCTGCCTGGCCCTGGCAAGCCTCCTCCCTGAAGTCTTTCTGGCCCACAGGGAAAGGAGATCATGGCCAGAGGGAATTCCATGGCCCAGGTCGGGCCGGTGGGGGCTCAGGCCCTGCAGAGTTGCTCCTGGGCCCAAAGGTCCAGGGAGGAGGGGACTTGAGGGGACCCCCAACCCATGATGGCAACATTTGGTAATGCACAGGACAGGAAGTCACATTGGGAGATGGGCAGCTCTGAGTGCAGGGCCAGGGGTCCATGGCAGCAGGGTCCCCACGGCTGCACTCCTGCTGATATCACACCATTCACCATATGACTTTGCAGCTCCTCTGATCAAGGGCTGGGGTCTAATCCCACACTCCTGGACCCTGGCTGGCCTCATGTCTTGCCTTGGCTGGTGGAATGGGCTTGAAGTGACAATGACACGGCAGCTCCAAACCTCAGCCTCAAGAAGCCCTGTGTGCTGTTCGTCCTTGTCACTTTGTCACCTGCTGCCACCATCTGAGCCAAGCTGGGCTGGCCTGCTGGGGACAGGGCAGCATGAGCAGAGCTGAGCCACCTGTCTTTCTTGCAGAAGTCCCTGAGATGTGAGGAAGCTCAAGCGGAACCAGAAAAACCACTCTCTCAACCTGCCTCTGCAGGTCGACGCATGAGGGGCCCAGTAAAGAACCTGCCGGCTGAGCCCAGCCTGAATTGCTGAACCTCAGAATCCTGAGCAAAATGAATGGTCGATGTTTTAAGCCTTTGTTACACAGCAATAGCTGACTGAGAGAGAATGGGAATTTTAAAGGCACTGCCTGAACTCTCAGGCCACCAATAATAACAGGAAGGAAGGAAGGGAGGGAAGGAGGGAGTGAGAAAGGGAGGGAGAGGATGGAGCTGGGAGGAGCTGAAGGTGACAAGAGGAGTCTCCCTGGTGAGAGAGAAAGGAGAAGAGAGGGGAATGGAGAATTCCGGGAGGAGAGGAGGAGAAAACCCTTTCTACGAATGATGGTTTTTCTTGACCTTACTTTCCTGACATCTGATGATTTCTGTTGATCTCATGTGCTCGGTTTAAACACACACACCACATACAAACACACACTACCACACACAAACACACACACCACACACAAACACACATGTACCATACACACACCCACAAACACACACCACACACACACACACACACACACAAACACACACCACACACAAACACACACACCACACACACAAACACACACACCACACACACACAAACACACGCCACACACAACACACATGTAAACACACACCACATACACACCACACACACACACAAACACACACACCACACACAAACACACACACCACACACGAACACACACTACACACACAAACACACACCATACACACTCACCCACACTGACCACACACACACAAACACATCACACACACACCACACACAAACACACAACACACACACAAACACACACCACACACACACAAACACACCACACACATATACCACATGCACACGCACACACCACACACACACACCACACACACACACACACAAACACACACACATATGACACACACATACTCTAAATTTGCACTTTTTTGGGTCTGACCCAAACCTAAGCCCGCGATGAGGCTCTGAGGGCAGCATGAGTCTCCAGCCTGCACTCCGACACTTCGACCTAAAACCTTCTAAAGTAAATGCTGCTAAGATTCAGTTCCTTGGATGGGTAGTTAAAGAGTCTGTGGTCCCTGAGTCCCAGGACAAGGCATTGGGGGTCTGCTATCCATCCTAATGCAACCCACACAGGTGACTGGCTTCAAGTAAGAGGCTAAGTCATGCACGTATGGAAAACAGGAATGACACTAATGAAAAGCACCCCGACCTCACTGACTCTTGCAAGAATCAAATGAGCCAAAATATGTGTAAATCCTTTGAAAAGCAGGAAGTTCTAATATCCCTGTAAGGTGGGAGCTATTTAATGATAATGACTCCAATAACCTAAAAAATAATATCACCTGCCCTCTAAGAAGCCTTGTTGTTTTGGCTTTCATCTGTGCCCCCTTTGTCTGCTCTAGGTGGCATGGTCCAGGCTGCCCTGCCCCTGCCCCTGAAGATACACCTGGGACAATCTCCCTAAGCACCCTCTGGCTGGTCACTCCCCTGCCCAGACCTCTTCCATGGCTCCCAATTGCCTTTGGGCTGCAGGCCAAAGCCAGTACCTGACATGCAAGGTATATATGTATGTCAGAACATGCATGTTCTGTCCCTTGCACCCCCTCCCGCACCAGTTGTTTCTTGCTAGTCTTGCATGCACACAGTCTACTGCAGCCCCCAAACGGGGCTCGGGGGATTTCAAGCCTTCCGGCCCTTGCTTAGATTGAGCTTTTAGCCTGGAATGTCCATATCCCCAAAGTCCACCAGACAAAAACTGACTTCTCCAGACCTCGGCCCTGGGGCTCCTTCTCCTTGGGGATGGTCCGTTCACCTGGCGCCCAGATGGAGGCGACCTCAACCTCTCTCTGTGCCTCACTTTGCCTTGCCGGAAGTCCACCGGAACCCTCACTCTGCGCCCTCATCCTTTCCTGCCTGACCCTTGGTGGGACTGTGAGGCCCTGGTGGCTGGCCTGTGTGCACGTGGTGGCTTCCCATGGCAGAGCATGTCTGCACACTGGCCCTGCGGAGTGGCTGGTGCCTGTGGGTCTCCAGCTCCATCCTGACAGCAACCCCACACAGCAGGAATCACTGCTGGCTGAGGTCCACAGGGACCAAGGCTTGGGGAGGCCCAGTGGCACAAGGGGGCCTGGGGTAGAGCACCTCCTGGCCAAGTGGGAGCCCTCGACAAGCCCCCTTTGGGAGGCACTCGGGGGTCTTTGAATGGTGCCTGCGGAACAAGTGAAGGGCAGCCAGGGAGAGAGCACTGCTCTAGGACTTGGAAGACCCCAGATGCTCTGAGTCAAGAACTCGCATCCTTAAACCGCAGCGTCACTCCGGGAGGCTCACAGTTGATTCTGCAGCTGCCTGCAGCCGCCCCTGACTGCAACTCCATCCGTTTAAAATGGGGGCCACTTTATTGCCCAGCTTCCTGGCAGCTGCTGCAGCTGTGGGGACCAAAATTGGCTATTCATGCTGCTGGCCCAAACACTGGCTGGGCCACGCCACCAGCAGTCGGGGCACCTCACACGAAATAGCATCATCGAGACGTGGCTTCATCTTAGTGAACCCTGTCTGTCCCCGTGGACTGAATTCAGAAGCCAAACTGCAGAGCCCTGGCCCGTGGCAAAACTTTCCATCTTCAAAGCAGAGTTGCCGGCAACCAAGGAGGTGGCCCACTCCGGCGGGGGTGCTGGCTCCGGAAGATTCTGGTTGGGTGCTGAGCTGGTGTGAGCGTGTGGCTGGCGTCCGGCCACGTGGTGTGTCTATCCTTGCCACAGCTGGCCTGCCTGCTGGAGATGGTGACACCTTGAGCGTGACAGTCGGTGAGGGTATTGACATGCGGCTGGGGCCGCGTGTGCCGTGATCAATATTGTCCTTGTAATTACTGTGATTTTAAGACTCTCAGCTGCAGGATACTTACCGTTGATTTTGTTGGAGTGAAAAATGAATTTTAGTTGGTTTCAGTCTTATATGTGATTTAAAGAAATTCCCCATTTCAGACGAATAATTTAAGAAAATGACTAAGCATCACTTTACATAACAACCATTAAGATAATTTGACACTCTGTTTTGGTTCAGGGTACAATATTCTCTGAGAAAAGAGACATTCTCTGCTTTCTTAAGTACTTCCAAAAGACTGAGTTAAATCCCTTCCCCAGTAAAAATAAAAGGCCTGGTTTTCCATCTAAGTATTCAAATTTAGCTGAAGCAGGAACCAGAGTTTCCAATTATTCAGCAGCCTCTTCAAAGCGCAGATTTTATGTAAGGAAAATGACTGACATTTATTGAGTGTTTAGTTTCAACCAGGCACTGTCAGCCTGTAAGACAGAGGCTCCTGTGACCCCACAGAGGGCAAGGAAGAAGCTTGCCCCGTCACACATTTATTAAGCGACACTATTGTGCCCCAGCCTGGCGGCCTTCTTCGGAGCCTGGGCGTGTTGCTGCCAGGCTGTGCGTCCCCTGTGAAGTCCGGGGAGGCCAGGACCCTGGTGCACTCTTGCAGGCGGGGGCAGGAAAGCAGAGGTGAGGAGGTGAGGAGGGCTTGCGGCAGGCCAGACTTCCCTTCCTCATGCTGTATGTCTCAGGCCACCTTTGAACGTGCAGCCCTGGCCCCCTTACTCACCTTCCAAAGGCTCCTCCCTGCCCACCTGAGGTCCAGGACCTTGGCAGTGTGTCCGGAGTGTGCAGGGACTGGCCCAGCCCACATCTCCAACAATTTCCCACTCTCATGGGCAGGGGGCTCTGGTGAGCAGGATCCTTGGACCATCCCTGCCTCCACGTCTGCTGTGGCAGGGGCCCTGTCCTGGGAGCGGCAGGCCTGGGGAGCCCCCACTGTTCCTGTGCCCCCTGCAGAGAATATCGCTGCCTCCCCTTGTTCCCGCCTGTCTCGGATGTGCCCTCTCTGCTGTTCACACCAGCTGGGATTGCTTCACTCTATTCCAGTGATACTCCTAGGCTAGACTGTGGCCTCCTGGGGGCTGTCTGGTTCCACCCTGTTCCTCTGGTGCCTGGCTCAGGGCAGGAGCTCACTGGGTGGCTGTAGAACTGGCCTGGGTTGATGTTTGTTAGGCCTCTGGTGAGCCGCCGAGCCACGCACCCTGGTCCAGGCTCCTCCTGGAAGAGATGATTCTTTCCCCATCAGACTGGCCTTGGCAACCACGTTGAAAGTCAGTGGACAGAGACAATGGGC
The DNA here is from genome assembly GCF_001698545.2 of Rhinopithecus bieti. Lineage (NCBI taxonomy): Eukaryota > Metazoa > Chordata > Mammalia > Primates > Cercopithecidae > Rhinopithecus > Rhinopithecus bieti. Next base: position 7,092 of record NW_016825829.1, on the reverse strand, counting down.
CCGTGTGTGGCCCTCAGGTCTGCTGCACCAGTCTGGCCGTCTCTGCCTGTGCCACTCCATGCTGCCTTGCTGCTGTCGCTGTGTGCTCGGCTTAGAAGCTGGAGTCCTCCTGCTTAGTTCCTCTTTCTCAAGATTCCCTTGGCTCTTCTGGGCCCGTGCATTTCCACATGTGTTCTAGAATCATTCCGTCCCCAGCTGACTCTATAACAAAATCAGCTGGGATTCTGATGGGGATGTGTGGAAGGTGTAGACCAGCTTGGGGGCATCGCCAGGCTACTTCTTTGCTTTACGAAGTTCTCCTTCTACTGTTCCATCAATCACTCATTCACCCACTCACACCTTCGTTTTCACCGTGGGGCTTCAGTGCCCAGCACTGTCACTGCCATCAAGGAGCCCAGCCCCGCATGGGGGGCTGGAGGCAGTGAGGGTGAGGCCAGGGGTCAAGGCTCCGGCATGGTCTCCACCTGGCTGAGTGGGGGCCAGTGTCAAGGAAGAGCTTTCTGGGGGTGCTGCAAGCGGGAGAACAGCGGGATGGGGTGGGCGGTGTGGGTAGTGTGGGTTCACACAGTCGGGGAATCTACAAGCCAAGGGACCTGGGCGTCCAGGAGGGGCCTTTCCTCTGCCTCACTTCTCTGAATCTATAAATGACGAATATCCTTGAAGACATCAAACAGCCAACGTTCCTCCAAATGTTTACACAGGGCTTACATGACTAATACATCAAAACAGGAATTCAGCAGATTACATTTCCCCAGATATTTAAACATTGATTACAATCAAACTCTTCTAAACATTCAATTAAAATCACGGAAGAAATCTATCTAGCTCCTTATTGCTTTCAACACTGCAAAAAGCAGAACACACGGTTTGGATTTCAGGACTAAAAATCCGGTGACATAGTGGCCTGTTAATATTCATTTCATTGTCGTATCAGTTCTTTGTTACCTCCTTCCCCTTCTCCTGCCCACCTCCCCCTCTGCCTCCCTGTCCTCCTGTCTCCCGGAGTCACCACTCCTGGGTGACATTTTGGTGTTACAGTAACACCTGCCTTCATCGATACCTCCTCTGGTCCTGCAGGGTGTCCATGGAGTCTGGTGAACATGACATGGACCTGGAGTGTCTCCCAGACCTGCAGCTCCTGTGCAGCTGAGCTTCCTTTCATTGTTCAAGTTCACGGTTTCTGCTGATAGACTCTTTGGGTTCCCATCTTCCTCTGTTTTGCACCCTGGTGTTTTCTTTAGGATGTGTGTCTGTCTGAGTCAATTTGGGCTGCTATAAGAATACCACAGACGGGGACCTTAAATAATAGCTCTTTATTTCTCACAGTTCTGGAGGCTGGGAAGTCCAAGAGCAAGGGGCTGGCAGATTTGGTGTCTGCTGAGGGCTCCCTTCCTGATTTGCAGATGGCGTCTTCTTGCTGTGTCCTCACATGGTGGAGAGAGGCCATCTCCCTGGAGGCTCTTCTCATAAGGGACCACTGTGGGGTCCCACCCTCAGGACCTCATCTGACCCTAATCACCTCACAAAGTGCTCACCTCTCAATACATGTGATATGGTTTGGCTGTGTCCCCACCCAAATCTCATCTTAAATTATAGTTCCCATAATCCCCATGTGTTGTGGGAGAGACCTGGTGGGAGGTAATTGAATCATGGGGGTGGTTACCTCCATGCTGCTGTTCTCGTGATAGTGACTGAGCTCTCAGGAAATCTGATGGTTTTATAAGGGGCTGTCCCCTCTTTTGCTCCACACTTCTCCTTACTGCTGTCATGTGAAGAAGGACATGTCTGCTTCCCCTTCTGCCATGATTGTAAGTTTCCTGAGGCCTCCCCAGCCATGTGGAAGTATGAGTCAATTAAACCTCTTTTTTTTTTTTTTTTTTTTTTTTTAGTAACTTACCCAGTCTCAGGTATGTCTTCATTGGCAGTGTGATAACAGACCAATACCACATCCCACAGGGGATCTGCGGGGGATGCAAACCTTCAGTCCATGGCAGTTCTTTGTGGTTTTCCTTCCTGGGGTTCCCTGGCCCAGACTGTTATATGTGGACTGGTCATTAGCACTGGCAGGGGTCCTGTCTTGGGTGCTGAAGGACGGAGCCTGTGAACAAGCTCTGCCTTTTGGGATGTGGGCTCAGATGGGCCACCCCGGGGGCATCGTGGTCTCTGGGATGTAGGAGTAGGTTTTGGAGCAGACCTTACCTTCCTACTCTTAACACAGACACTGGTGTCTCGGTTTCCTGCAAACAAACACTCTTCTCCTCTTAGACAGAAAACCAAACGTATATCCAATCTTTATAAGCAGATAGAAGCTTGGTTCAACAAATGAACTACCCATGTATATTCAATTAATAAAATTTTTATTAAAATTAATAAAAATGGGCCATGTTGTATGAGCCCCTTTGCCATCACCATTTCCCGAGGCTGTATCCATAATGGAATGACGAGACCCTTGGAGGCAGCAGCTCGAAGGAGCTGGATGATTGCTGCTCCCACATAACAGTCCTGAGCTGACTGTTCTAGGTCGATGGTCATGGCCACTCAGGGACCCAGGTCTCCCCATGTTGCTCCCACACTGAGGCCATGGCCACCTGGCAGGTGCAGGTCCAGCCTACGTGGAGTGGAGAGGAGTGAGAAGGATGCAAGGCCAGTATCTCCAGCCCCATCCAAGCCTGGATGTGGCACAGGCCGGAACAGATTCCTGGAGCACCTTCCCAGCTGGGCTTGGGGTGGGTCCAGCAGGGCAGCCCTGGCCTGGTTTCCTCCCTAGGGAGGAAGTCTGCAGCCCGCACCATGAGGGGTGGCACCCTGTGTGTTAACTTCCCTCCTGTGAGGAGGCTTATGGACCCAGAGCTCTTCTGAAACTCAACTGATTTAATTAATCAGTGTTGTAATTATTATTGTTTTTGTGCTCAGATTATTATAACTTGGCAGGAGGGAGAGCCTTCAAACAGGATGCTTTGTCCTTCTGGAACAACCCCTGGTGTCTGGAAAGCATCCTTGCTTCTGGCAAAACAGGATGTTCTAGGTGTTTCTGGATATTTCCTCCCTAGGATGTGGAGTTGGCGGCCCTCCAAGGATCCTTGCCTTCTTCCATTGCAGAGGAGACTCCAGGCACAGGAAAAAGTGACCCGTGGCTTTTCACAGAGACAGGATTGGAAAAAAATAGTCTTTTTATAAATATCAATAATTTTCATAATATTCCCAATTGCACATGTAATGCTGCTACCGCTCTTTTCCCCAGTACTAGGGCCCTCTCACATGGACCTGGAGAAGGCTGTGATCTCGGAGCCTGTGGCACAGGAGGGCTGTAGGGAGGTGGAGGCTGAGGGCTGCAGCCGCACTGATATGCAGGAGGCTGGGTCCAGGCCAGCTTTCCTGTCTGCACTGCCTCCTTCATCCTGACTCCTGTCCTGACCCTGTGTCCCTGGAGAACTGCCTCAGGGTCACTGTCCAAGGGGCCTCTGCCCTGGTCACAGCCCCCTTCCTGCTGTTGTGGTTCCAGGACACCCTGCTTGAGCCCTTGTGGACCTCCATGGACCCAGCCATGCCCAGAGCCACAGAGCAGAGACCTGTGTCTTCCAGGGCCTTGCTCAGAGAAGGCTGCTGGGACAAAGAGTATTTCCTCCCTTTCTCTCTCCCTCCCTCCCTCCCTCCCCTCTTTCCTCCTGCCTCCCTTTCTCCCTCCCTTCCTCCCTTTCTCCTTCCCTCTCTCCCTCCCTCCCTTTCTCACTTTCTCCCTCCCCTTTTCCCCTCCCTCCCTTCCTCCCTCCCCTTGTCCGCCTCCCTCCCTCCCTTCCTCCCTCCCTTCCTCCCTCCCTTCCTCCCTCCCTTCCTCCCTCCCTTCTTTCCCCCCTCCCTTCCTCCCTCCCTCCATTCCTCTTTTTCTCCCTCCCTCTTTTCCTCCCTCCCTTCCTTCCTCCCTGTCTTCCTTTCTCTTCCTCTTTCCATCATTAATTTATTAACCAAAAACTCCCTGTTGAGCACCTACTGTGTGCAGTGTAAGAGGCTAGCCTGTCTGGCTGAGCTGAGCCTAAGGCGGAGGTGACCTCTCCCGAGAGCTGAGCCACTCTTGGAGCTGGTAAGGACTCGCATCACACAGGAGGCTCTGAGGCCGGGCATGCACTGGCTCTGCTGTGGATTCGCCCATGTCCCAGGCACAGGCTCACACCCGAAGCCCAGCTCTAGCAGCTGAGATAGCCTCGACAAGGGCCGGCTCCTGCCGGCCAGAATAGAGATGAGCCAGAAGTCTCAGGCTGCCTCCTGCAGGAGGGGGTGAGTTCCGATGTCCTCCACAGCGACACAGGCACGTCTCCCAGGCACACGTGCGCCGCCCCACTAACACACACAGGTGCATTGCAGGCGGCTTTCTGAGAGGGGACAGCACAGGGAAGGTGGTAAGCTTTGGCATCAGGATGACCAGGGAACCCCGGGCTGCGACCAGGGCACAGGCCAACAGCACTCTGCTTCTGTGCCTCTTATCCATGATACGGGGCTCGTACTAACGGCACACACTACGGGAAGGATTAGGTGTGATGCTCTGGGCCAAGTGTGGGCACAGGGGATCGAGAAAGGGCTCGGTGGCCCACAGCTGCCATCAGAGTTGTCATATGGGGAGGATTTTATGGTTTTACCATGATGGGTACATATTCTTCAGAGAAGGGCGGACACCCGGAAACCCAGATCCTGTCCCATAGCTGTGGAGCCAGCATAGGTCCCACCACCCCAGGGACAGGCCCAGCTGCTTGTTCTGGGATATGGGGCTGCGAATGTTGTGAGTTTCCCAGGGGGCTGAGAGAGGCCAGCCAAGGACTCCGAGGACAACGAGGAGGTGGGGAGGTGCGGAGGTGGGACTCCAGCTGGGGAGGAAGCATGGGAGGGCGGGGACTGAGGTCCCCAAAGTCTTCTCCAAACCCCGAGATTCTGAGATGTATGCTTTAAGACATGACAATGGCTTAGTGACTTTCACTCAGGGACAAAGCCCCCAGCAGAGTCAGCATCCACGCTCCTAAGTGTCAGGTGCCTCTGGGCCACCTCTCTGCTCTGTGTCTGCCCCTGCCTCTGCCAACAATCTACCCCTCAGGTTCTGGTGAGAGAGTCCCAGGCTTTCTTTACACCAGGGCCAGGGCTGCTCAGATCTCCTGACACAGTCACCTGCTGGGCCTCAGGGACACTCGGGCACCCTCCCCCTGGAAAGGACACCTGTGGGTTTTGGAGACAGACAGGTACAAGTGTGGCTTGGAGCTCTGCCTCCCTGGAGCTGCCTCCTGACCGCTCTGGGTCTCCATTTCCCACCTGTAGAGAGGCAAACCACAGCATCTGGCACGGGGCTGATGTGGAAAAGACCCTGCGGGATCTGCATGTCACAGGTGCTCACCTTGTGTTTCCAGAAGGATTCTCGGGCCGAGGCGTGGGAGTGAGGAATCTGGAGGGCTGGGCCACCAGCAGAAACCTGCAGGGAAGAGGACCTGGTGTGAGGAGTGGCCTGCAAGGTGAGGAGTTCTGGGGACTAAGGGGTGGGATCTGCACTTCATCCTGGGAGGTCATTTGATGGGGGCCTGCCCCCAGGAGCAAGTCACCTGCCTGGTCGCTGCTACGGCGACATAAACACCAACGATGGGCAGGCTCTGCTCTGGATGCTGGCTCTGTTTTTTATCTTTCCCAGCTCTATTTTACACTGTTTACCAGCATTTTCTGAAGGGCAGCTGTGCCTTGGGCTGTCCCCAGGAATCCTGCTATCCCCATTGTACAGGCGAGGAAACAGGCTCATAGAGTTTGCAGAACGTGCCCAATTCAGCATGCAACTGAGATGCTGCAGGATGGGGTGGGTCTAGATGGCCCCAAACTGGTCTCCTTGCTGCTCCATTGCTGCAGTGGGGACCCAGTGAGCACTGGGAGCCAGGGCTGGTGAGGTGGCTCCAGGGAGCGCCTCTGCACAAGCACGCAGGGCACATCTGTAGCCCTGCCCAGGCGAACGGTGCACAGCAGGACAGGCTGAGGGCAGCGGGAGGAGCCCTGGGCTGGGGGTTGACCTTGTCCCAACGTCCACGTCAGTGCTGGCAGGCGATGGGCTTCTTTGTGGCCAATCCCTCCTCTGGCTCTCTCCAGGTTCTGCACGCATCCAGCTCTCTCCTGAGCACCTGTCCCGCCCCTGAGGCTGCTCACTCCTTTGTCACAGGGCTTGCAGAAGGATGCTTGAGCAGATCTCTCTAGCACCAAGGCCCTGCTTCTCCCCAGCCCATGGTTTCCGGTGTGGATCTGCCAGCCTTCCTGGTGAGCACAGGATGATGAGAACCTAAAGCAGCCATGTAGGTGGGGCTTCATGGAAGGCTGCGTGGGTACCCAGGCTTTCTAAGGTGGCCTCTCCTGTACACAGCTTGGTGTGCACAGAGCTGACTTGGAGGTGAAATGGATGCATTTTTTGTAGACTCGATGCCCTGGATGCCCAACCCAGGGATGGATGTGCAACGGAGGGCCCAGCTGGGACTTTCCCCGGACCACAGCAGGGACAGCTCTGCTGCAGGTGCTGACAGCAAGGCCTGGGGAGTAGAGGGAGCAGACAGAGCCAGAGATGGAGGGTAAGGGCCAGTTCTTCCGGGACCTAGAATAAAGAAGTAGAAAACATTTATTAAAAAATCCGCTGCAACACCCCTGAGAGGCGCAGTTTGGTGCCCGTGCACTCCCACTCTCCCTGCAGCTTGGGAGCTGCTGTGCAGTGGGGGACGCTGAGACCCCCACAGCTCTGTTTTACTCTCAGTGACAGAAGGCATGGTACAAGTTCTGTGTCCAGCCCTTCCCCGAGTTACATCACAATATGAGGATGCTGCAGCTGGCCTGTGATTCACTGTTGACTAAGAAAAGGCAAGCTAGGAGCAGCAGAGTGAAGCCCAGGCTTTGCAGAAAATAGCAGCTGAGAGTGAGGAGGAAAGGAGGTTGAGGAAGGTGAGGAAGTGAGGAGTGAGGAGGTGAGGAGTGAGGAGGTGAGGAGGTGAGGAAGTGAGGAGGTGAGGAGTGAGGAGGTGAGGAGTGAGGAGGTGAGGAAGTGAGGAGGTGAGGAGTGAGGAGGTGGAGTGAGGAGTGAGGAAGTGAAGAGTT
>NW_016825828.1:0-2846 GCF_001698545.2 Rhinopithecus bieti | reverse complement strand
AACTGAAATCTTTGTGGACCATGAGATTTTTCACATTTCTGAAGAATTATTATGACTCAAGAAAAGCAAGAGAAATCCAAATCTCAAAACTTATTTTGGAAGTTTACAAAATGAAAAGTGAATAAATTTTAAGGAGCAAATGTTTTCATTTTCTAGTAAGTTAAATATCAAATCAAATAACTTTTATGAAATATTTTACCATTTTCATTTATTATTAGCATACTTAAATAATTCATTTCCAGATGGGCAAAACACATTGTCAGAAATATTACTTATTCAAAATAAAATAATTGCTGAGAAAAATATTTGTATGAGTCTATTATATGATCCAGTAGCCACAGAACTCTGAAGTACTTCTGAGAGATATATCAACATGGGATATGGTTGCTAATAGAGTTTATTCAGTTTCTCACTGAAATATCTAGAATAAAATTAATAAAATATAATCCTGTAATTTATAACAATGAAACTAATAATAAATCTGTTTCTAACAGGAGGGGAATGGCCATATAATACAAAGCCTATTGCGCTACAGTGAGAACATTGGTTAGTGGTTTAGGCTTATCATGCTGTGTATGAAACAGCACCAAACCTTCTAACCTCAGGAAAATTGAAAGATTCTTAGAAATTTACTCAGTGTCTCAGACATCAGGGTTTCGGTCAATTAAAATTTCTAGTTATCATCTCTTTTCAGCAAAGATATTGCCTTTTGAAAATGACAGATGATTCTTTGGCCAGTTGAAGTAATTCTCTTTACAGTCTGATGGAAGGAGCATTTGTTGAAGACTTCATAAATAAAGCTCTAAAGGGGGAAAAGAAAAAAAAGGTTTGGTAAATGACATGTTGGATATTGTAAATTTTGCTTTATTCATTTTATAAACAATAATTGGAAATTGTGGGAGCAGGAGCAAATCTTAAACCATCCAAGATAAGTAAAATTTCTCTATAACTTCTAGGGCACAGGAAGTAGACTAGAAGGTGTGAATGAACTGGTCCTCCATCCCCAACTTGAAAAGACATTTAGTTTTGTTTATTGTTTTGTTTTGTTTCTTTAGTTTTTCAGCTCCTATGTAGAAATGAGACAGCCCAAGGGAAAATCCATGCCTGTTGTCTGTTAGCAAACATTCAATCAGAAAATTTATTTCCTGGTCAAACAAAGACAACCAACATGGGTATTAGGAAACATTTTCTTGCAGCATCATAAGGGAAGGTAAAGTTATATGAAATATTGATAAGAAAGATACAAGGGAAAAGAAGTTGAGAATAAATGAGACCCAAATTAGACAAATGACAATACACTGAGATAAAAAGTGAATCATGGGAGGAAGAAGAAAGGATTGCACATGCATTAAAATTGATACTACCTGACAAAGGAAAAGTAAATAAATAAATGAAATTGATATTCATGACAGAGTTAAAAAGGAATAAAAGTAAATCAGGGTAATCAAGAGAGAAATTCTCCTACAATGTAGGTAGAAACAAACCCCACAAAGATGTGGAAATGATGATAGTGAACTTACACATACAGAAGTCATATAACAGCTGTAACAAATCTAGGGAAAGTGGAAAGTATAGCTGAAAGAAACAAATATCATGTGTCCATTCTTGTTCTAATAACTTAATGCATACTAATTGAATTCTCACAAAATGCTACAAGGTGCTTACTGATATCATTATATTTACTTTACAAATAAGGCACAAAAATAACCAAAAGAGGGTAAGCAATACAAAAACTAAAACATAGTAGGGACAGGATTGTAACTCAGGTTCAAGTACAGCCCTCCTTCAAGAACATTCTATTGGAAAGATGTATATTTTTGTATTTAAGATTTTGTGTATGAACAAAGGATAGGATGGCCATAGTAAAGACCTGCAAGTGTACTATAAAATTAATGCAATACAAAAAACAAAAATAAAAAGTTTCTCCTTTGAGTTTTTTGGAAATTTTCAGTTTTCAGGTATTATATTTACCCAGGTGCACATGCATACACTCATGCATGTATATATATGTATATGTGTGTGGGTATGTGCATATATTTACATATAAATGGGCATAGATATGCATGTGTGTGTGCGCATGTGTGTGTTGGGGGAGGGAGAAAGAGAAACATAATATTTATAGGAGAAAGAAAAAATATTTCTTCATGTATTACCTTACATCTGTGGCAAGCCCCCTTTTTAGCCACAGAATGGAGATTGAACAATAATAAGGAAAATTTTCCTTACACCATTGTAAGGTGGTTATTTTCCCTCCTAAAAAAAAAGACAAATAAATCACCTAGAATATTTATAACAAACTAAATCACCCATTAAATCGGTAAACCACAGTCCCTATAAAATAGAATTATCTTTTATTTTAGGGGTTTCTATCATTACACAGAGATTGCTGCTTTTATCATTCTATTTAAAAATGTTTTAAATATTTGGGAACAAAATACATTCACATGCAAATAAATGGCAGGTTAACAGAGGTTGTTTATCTGCAAATTATTGTTGAGGGACCATATTCAGTAATAACAATAACTGAGATGAGTGGCTTATGCTTTGATGTCTCAGAAAATTCAGCTTCAAATCTTGACTTTGACACCCTTTGAATGATGCTGGTCATGAATTTTAATATCTTTAGGTGTCAGATTCTTCCTCAGTAAAAAAGCGTGATATTCACTCATCAATGTAATAATTGTTAATATTATATAAATACATTTTACATTTCCTAATGATACTCTTTAACAATATGTCAAGAATAAATGTAACAAATGCATTCTATGTATCAGATACTATTTGAAGTGATAATACTTAAAATAATATTATAAAATACTTTCTATTATTATTATTGCTCTACAGAT
>NW_016825827.1:0-359 GCF_001698545.2 Rhinopithecus bieti | reverse complement strand
CAACTCTGTGAGATGAACTCACACATCACCAAAACTGTCTCAGAAAACTTCTTTCTAGTTTTTAACTGAGGATATTTCCTTTGTCACCATAGGCTTCAATGAAATCAAAAATATCCCTTCTCAGATTCCCCAAATACAGTGCTACCAAACTGATCCATGAAAGGAATTGTGTAACACTGTGAGCTGAATTAACACATCAAAAAGCTGTTTCTCAATATGCTTCTTTCTAGATTTTATATGAGGATATTTCCTTTGTCACCATAAGCTTCAATACGCTCAGAAATATCCCATTGCAGAATCCAAGAAAACAGTGTTAGCAAACTGGTAAATGAACAGAACAGTGTAACACTGTGAGATGA
>NW_016825826.1:0-1878 GCF_001698545.2 Rhinopithecus bieti | reverse complement strand
GTGAGCCACCGTGCCCGGCCTCTAACTTACGAATATTGATGTAAAAAAACAAACGAAACATTCACAAACAAAATCTAATACCTCATTTAGAAATACATCATGATCAACTAGAGTTTATGTCAGGAATGCAAGAATGGTTTGATATTAGCAAATTCATTAAAATAATTCATCATATTAACGTAAGAACAGTTATATAATAATTTCTATAAATGTTGAAAAGGATTTTGATAAACTTCAACACTCATTTCAAATAAAACATTCTCAATAAAATAGGAAGATGGATACATGGTTAGCATAATAAAAATACTTAAGTCAAAAGCCAACTTTTTATTTAATTGGAAAAAAATTGGTGACATTCTCACTAAAGTCAGATATATGGCAAGGATGCCAACTATATCTACTACTATTTAACACAGTACAGAAGTTATCAGCCAATGCAAATAGGCAGAATAAAGCAATTTGAAGCATAAGAATTGAAAAAACAGAGGTAAAACTATATATATTTGCAGATGATATGGTAGTATGCCTGTAAAACCCACGAGGTTAAATAAAACTAACTCAAACATAAAGTAATTCAATAATATAACAGGGTATAAAATTAACGTTCAGAAATCAATAGCTTCATATACACAAACAATGACCAACTAGTTAGAAGGAATAATGAAAGCAAAAACCCCATTTACAATAGCAACAACAGTAAAGATAAAAACTTAGGTATTAATAAGAAATGTGCAAAAGCTATATGAAGAAATCTGTAAAACATTCTTAAAAGATATAAGTATACACTTGATGGAAAGGCATTCTTTGTTTTTGGAAAGCATGACTATCATAAAAATGTTTCTTATCCTTAAATTATAAATTTAATGCATTTCCAATAAAAAATACCAATAAGGGCCGGGCGCGGTGGCTCAAGCCTGTAATCCCAGCAGTTTGGGAGGCCGAGACGGGCGGATCACGAGGTCAGGAGATCGAGACCATCCTGGCTAATACGGTGAAACCCCATCTCTACTAAAAAATACAAAAAAAAACTAGCCGGGCAACGAGGCGGGCGCCTGTAGTCCCATCTACTCGGGAGGCTGAGACAGGAGAATGGGTGATCCGGAGAGGTGGCGCTTGCAGTGAGCTGAGAGCCGGCCACTGCACTCCAGCCTGGGCGGCAGAGCAAGACTCCGTCTCAAAAAAAAAAAAAAAAAAAAAAAAAAAAAGTTTTGTTTTAAAACTTCAAATACATATATATACATATTCACACACATATACATACACACATATTTGTGTGTGTATATGTATACAAATAGGTATATATATATACCTATTTGTATAGGGGTGTGTGTATGTATATACACTTATACAAATATGTACCTATTTAATATCTATATCTATTGGTATGGGTATATACATACACACACATATATACAAATATATATATATATAATACCTATTTGCATGTGTACATATATATACTTATTTATTTAAAATAAAGCACACAAGAATTGCTAGAAAAACTAACAAAAGACAAAGAGGTAGAAGTAACCCTAATAGACATGAACGCATACTATAAGACCTCTAGAATTAAAATTATGTGGTACTGGAGAATAAATAGTATAAAAGAATGAAAAGTGAAGAAATAGATCTGAGTATATAGGGGAAATTAGCTTTAGATACATATTTAGGATAAATTTCCAAAAGGGAGATTGGTGGGGCAAAGGGTCAATATAGCTATTTTTAGGTATTACCAAATTCCCCTTCACTGGGACTGTTCTCTTTTGCATTCCCATCAGCAGGTGAGAATGCTTGATTCCCCCCCAGTCTCACTAACAATGCATATTGTCAAGCTTTTGATTTTTTGCCGTTGATATAGGTGAAAGTGGTGTCTCAGTG
>NW_016825825.1:0-430 GCF_001698545.2 Rhinopithecus bieti | reverse complement strand
CAACCAGCAGGCCATGGACCAACTGCAGTATCCTTTGTGACCCACAACAGCACCAAGGTCAGAGGGGACACCTGTATTCATAAACCAGCTGCCTGACTGTGAATCCTCATGAATCAAGCTCAAGAGGAGAAAACATAAAATAATGCAAGTACAGAGGAGAGATCCCATGTATCCACTTTAGAAATGACACTTAGGTTAGGAGCAAAGGAAAATGGAAGGTTTGGGAATGTGTTGAATATGGGATGAGGTCCCTGTTCATTTTGTCACATTTCCTTAGTTAGCTACTCAGCTATGTGACAGAGCTGACACATCGAATCCGATCAAAATCCTCACCTGATGAGAATGAGAATGAGGATTCAGCTGACTTTGTGAGCTTCTTCCCAGACTTTGTGTGGACACTGAGAGATTTCTCCCTGGACTTAGAAGCAGA
>NW_016825824.1:0-1104 GCF_001698545.2 Rhinopithecus bieti | reverse complement strand
AACCCATTCATTTTTAAAATGCAAAAGAAAATATCTCACAGCTCCAAAAAAAAAAAAATTATTGTCAAGAATAAAGAAAGTGAATTCCAAGCAAAAAACAGAATAACTAAGACTCTGGATAATATTAGTGCATAGTGAAGAAAGCATATGTCTCTTCTTCTGAAAGAAAAAAGAATAACAATTAGAAATTAGAGGAAAAATACAACTGTATAAGAAAGCCAGGGTCTAATTATGAAGTAAACTAAGATATGAATTAATTGTGAACATTCAATGGAATGCAAGAAAATACATGGATTTTTGCTATTTGATGAGATGGATACGACTTTGGACCGATAGAGAAGGTAATGAAGTACCAGCATACTACTTGGCTCCATGAAAAACAATATTTATGTGGTTATAATATTGTATATCAGCAACTTAAATCTTAAGTTCAAATTATAGAATACATCTATAAGGAAATCACTCAGAAATAAAATGTAGTTACACAGCAAATTTTGACAATGTGAAATTAAAGATATAAGAGAGTATGGAAAGTGAAAAAAAAGTGTAGGGGCTATTTGTCTACACTAAAGCAGCCAAGAATTATAAGTTTAAGTATAATGCTTAAAGGTGTAATGCAAACCAATGGAATAAGAAAAATAACTTCCAACATTGGGATAAAGCCTTCATTCCAATATTTGGTTCCTCTGGTGTAATAACCAATGACTGTTGCTAAGGCAAGGCCTGCTGGTTGATAAACCCATCCATAACCACAGAGCTTTCAGTCACCCTTTGTGACCTCAATCATAGGTAAGAGTGGACAAGCAAAGAGCACCAGAAATTAGAAGAAAATCTGCAATATCAAAGAGAAAGGCCAAGAGGAAAATATATAATCTGCTTTTATAGAAATGGAGAACCCTGGAAAAATCAGATTTAATTAACATCCATAGAGTCACAAAAATATTTTATCCTTCAATTTAAAATGATGCTAATATTAGAGAAAATAAAACCTTTTAAAATATAATGAGATGAATGCTGAAATAAAATAATTTAATTGAAAACTTAAAAAAAATAAAGTTGAATAAATCTCTGAAAGGAGAACCAAAAGATTAAAATGCAGAAAGC
>NW_016825823.1:0-1996 GCF_001698545.2 Rhinopithecus bieti | reverse complement strand
AAAAAAGACAGAACAGTGTAACTCTTTGAGATGAATTCACACATCACAAAGTATTTACTCAGAAAGCTTCTTTCTAGTTTTTATCTGAGGATATTTAGTTTTTCACTATAGGCCTCTATGCACTCCCAAGTATCCATTTGCAGATTCCACGAAAACAGTGTTAGCAAACTGCTCCATCAAAAGAAAGGTGTTACTGTGTAAGACGAATTCATACATCAAAAAGGGCTTTCTAAGAAAGCTTCTTTCTAGTTTTTATATGACGATATTTCCTTTGTCACCATAGGCTTCAATGTACTCAAAATATCCTATTGCAGATTCCATGAAAACAGTGTTATGAAACAGCTCAATGGAAAGGATGGCATAATTCTGTGAGATGAATTCCCACATCACAAAGCAGTTTCTCAGAAAGCTTCTTTCTAGGTTTTGTCTGAGGATATTTCCTTCTTCACGATAGGCCTCGATTTGCTCGCAAATATACTTTTGCCGATTCCCCGAAAATAGTGTGAGCAAATTGTTCCATGAAAAGAAAGGTGGAAATCTGTGAGATGAATTCACACATCACAAAGAAGTTTCTCAGAAAGCTTCTTTTTGGTTTCTCTCCAAGGATATTTCCTTTGTCACCGTAGGCTTCAATGAACTCCCAATACTGCAGATTCCTCGAAAACAGTGTTAGCAAAATGCCTCAAGAAAAAATCATGTAACTCTGTGACATGAATTTACACATCACAAAGCAGTTTCTCAGAAAGCTTCTTCTTAGTTTTTATCTGAGGATATTTCCTTTGTCGTCATAGGTCTCAATGTGTTCCCGAACATACTTTTGTAGACTTCACAAAGACTTGATCAAACAGCTCAATGAAAAGAACAGTGTAACTCTGTGGGATGAATTTACAAATAAAAAGCAGTTTCTCAGATAGCTTCTGTCTAGTTTTTGTCTGAGGATATTTCCTTTGTCACCATAAGCTTCAATGCTCTCTGAAATATCCCCTTGCAGAATCCAAGAAAGCAAACTGATCAATGAAAAGAACAGTTTAACTTTGTGAGATGAGCTCACACATCACAAAGTCGTTTCTCAGAAAGCTTCTTTTTGTTTTTTGTCTGAGGGTGATGCCTTCATAACCATAGGCTTCAATGCACTCCTCTATATCCTATTGCAGATTCCATGAAAACAGTGTTATCAAACAGCTCAATGAAAAGAATGGTGTAGCTCTGTGAGATGAATTCACACATCACAAAGCAGTTTCTCAGAAAGATTCTTTCTACTTTTTCTCTGAGGATATTTCCTTTTGCACTATAGGCCTTAATGCACCCCCAAATATCCCTTTGCAGATGGCACGAAATCAATGTTCGCAAACTGCTCAATGAGAAGTATGGTGTTACTGTGTGAGACAAATTCACACATCACAATGCAGTTTCTCAGAAAGCTTCTGTCAATTTTTTATCTGAGGATATTTAGTTTTTCATCATAGCCCTCAATGTGCTCCAAAATATCCCTTTGCAGATGCCACAAAAGCAATGTTAGCAAATGGCTCCACATAAAGAAAGGTGTAACTCTGTGAGATGAATTCACACATCACAGAAAAGTATCTCAGAAACCTTCTTTCTAGTTTTTATCTGAGGATATTTCCTTTCTCACACTATGCTTCAATACGATCCAAAATATCTCATCTCAGATTCCCCAAAAACAGGGCTACCAAACTGATCCATGAAAAGAATCGTGTAACTCTGTGAGATTAATTAGCACATTACAATGTGGTTTCTCACAAAGCTTCTATCTACTTTTTGTATGAGGATATTTCCTATGTCACCATAAGATTCAATATACTCCGAAAAATCCCATTGCAGTTTCCACGAAAAAAGTTTTATCAAACTGCCCAATGAAAAGAACAGTATAACTCTGTGAGATGAATTCACGAATCACAAAGCAGTTTCTAAGAAAGCTACTTTCTATATTTTTTCTGAGGATATTTCATTTTTCTCCTTAGGCCTCAATGAGCTC
>NW_016825822.1:0-215 GCF_001698545.2 Rhinopithecus bieti | reverse complement strand
TATTTGACATTTGCAACCAAGAACAATGAGCAGTCTACACTGAGAACATGATCACAGCCTCCTTTTCTGTGATCAACATAAACAATCTCCAGGTTGAATGGCGTTAACCCAGGAGTCGGCGGAGCTTGCAGTGAGCGGAGATCACGCCACTGCACTCCAACCTGGGTGACAGAGTAAGACTCTGTCTCAAAAACAAAAACAAAAAAAAAAAAAAC
>NW_016825821.1:0-1739 GCF_001698545.2 Rhinopithecus bieti | reverse complement strand
GTCTTTGATGATGGCTGTCATGTCTGGGAGCCTGTGGCTGAGGAAAAAAGAGGAGAGAGATGGCAGAAGCTGCGGGTGGTGGGTCTTTTTCTGCAGGATGGAAATGGCTCTGGACTTGGCAGTACCTGATGCCCCTTGCTCTACTGCCACTTGGCTCTGGACCACAGCTCAGTAATGGCTGCTGGATGGCAGCTGTCAGGTCTCTGAGCCCAAGCCTGCACAGATACATCCAGATGGCCTGAAGCAACCGAAGAATCACAAAAGAAGTGAAAATGGCTGGTTCCTGCCTTAAATGATGACATTATCTTGTGAAATTCCTTCTCCTGGACAATGAGTCTCAGAAGCTCCCCACCAAGGACCTTGTGACCCCTGCCCCTGCCTGCCAGAGAACAACCCCTTTGATTAATTTTCCATTACCTACACAAATCATATAAAACTGCCCCCCCACCCGTCTCCTTTCGCTGACTCTCTTTTCAGGTTCAGCCCACCTGCACCCAGGTGATTAAAAAGTTTTATTGCTCACACAAAGCCTGTTGGTGGTCTCTTCACAGGAACGCGCGTGACATTTGGTGCCGTGACTCGGACTGGGGGACCTCCCTTGGGAGATCAATCCCCTGTCCTCTTGTCTTTGCTCCATGAGAAAGATCCACCTACGATCTGAGGTCCTCAGACCAACCAGCCCAAGGAACATCTCACCAATTTTAAATCGGGTAAGTGGCCTCTTTTTACTCTCTTCTCCAATCTCTCTCACTATTCCTCAACCTCTTTCTCCTTTCAATTTCAGTGCCACCCTTCAATCTCTCTCTTCGCTTAATTTTAGTTCCTTTCCTTTTCTGGTAGAGACAGAGGAGAGGCGTTTTATCCGTGAACCAAAAACTCCTGCGCCGGTCATGGACTCAGGAAGACAGTCTTCCCTTGGTGTTTAATCACTGCAGGGACGCCTGCCTGATTACACCCACATTTTAGAGGTGTCTGAACACCACAGGGATGCCTGCCTTGGTCCTTCACCTTGGTAGCAAGCACCACCTCCCCTGGGTGGCAAGCACCACCTCCCCTGGGTGGCAGGTATCACCCATCCCCCACTGTGTCTTTACCCTCTCTTTTCTCTGGGCTTACCTCCTTCAGTGTAGGCAAGCTTCCACCCACCATTCCTCCTCCTTCTCCCTTAGCCTGTGTTCTCAAGAACTTAAACTCTCACCTGACCTAAAACCTAAACGCTAAATGCCTTTTCTTCTTCTGCAATACTGCTTGACCCCAACACAAACTCGACAGTGGTTCCAAATAGCCAGAAAATGGCACTTTCGATTTCTCCCTCCTACAAGATCTAGGTAATTCTTGTCATAAAATGGACAAAGGGTCTGAGTTGCCTGACGTCCAGGTATTCTTTTACACATTGGTCCTTTCCTAATCTCTGCTCCCATGCAACTCATGCCAAATCCTTTTTCTGTCTCTCCTGTCTGTTCCTTCAGTCTGCATCCCAAGCTCTGAGTCCTTTGAATCCTGCTTTTCTGTGGACACATCTGACCTCTCCCCTCCTCCTCAGGGTGCTCCTTGCCAGGCCGAACCAGGTCCCAGTTCTTTCCCAGCCTCCACTCCGCCACCCTATAATCTTTTTTATCACCTCCTCTCCTCACACCCCGTCTGGCTTACAGTTTCATTCCGCAAGTAGCCCTCCCCAACCTGCCCAACAATTTCCTCTTAAGGGGTGGCTGGAGCTGAAGGCACAGTCAAGGTTAATA
>NW_016825820.1:0-1873 GCF_001698545.2 Rhinopithecus bieti | reverse complement strand
TCTCAGACAAAACTAGAAAGAAGCTTTCTGAGAAATGCTTTGTGATTTGTGAATTCATCTCACAGAGGTACACAATTCTTTTCATGGAGCAGTTTGGTAGCACTCTTTTGGGGGAATCTGAGAAGGAATATTTTGGATCATGCTGAAGCCTATGGTAACAAAGCAAATATCCTGAGATTGTATATCTCAGATCCAGATTGTATATCTGGAGAGAAACTTTCTGAGAAACTTCTTTGTGATGTATGAATTCATCTCACAGAGTTACACCATTATTTTCATTGAGAAGTTTGCTAACACTTTTTTCATGGAATCTGCGATGGAATATTCTGGAGCGCATTGAGGACTATGGGGAAAAGGGAAATATCCTCAGATAAAAACTAGAAAGAAGCTTTCTGAGAAATTGCTTTGTGATGTGTGAATTCACCTCACAGAGTTACACGGTTCTTTTTGCTGAGCAGTTTGCTAACAATGTATTTGTGGAATCTGAAATAGGATATTTGGGAGTGCATTGAAGCCTATGGCGACAAAGGACAAATCCTCAGAGAAAAACCAAAAAGAAGCTTTCTGAGAAACTGCTTTGTGATGTGTGAATTCATCTCACATGTTTACACATTTCTCTTCATGAAACAGTTTACTATCACTGTTTTTGTGGAATCCGCAAAGGGATATTTAAGAACGCATTGAAGCCTATGGTGGAAAAGGAAAGATCCTCAGACAAAAACTAGAAAGCATATTTCTGAAAACTGCTTTGTTATGCGTGAATTCATCTCTCAAAGTTACATCTTCCTTTTCATTGAGTAGTTTGGTAGCACTGTTTTTGGGAACCTGCAAAGGGATTTCTGGGAGCTCATAGAGGCCTTTGGTGAAAAGGAAATATCTTCATTTAAAACTGGAGAGAAGGATTGTTAGAGCTGTTTTGTGATGTATGTATTCACTTCATAGAGATAAACCATTATGTTGATTGAGCAGTGTGGCCTCACTGTTTTTGTGGTGTCTGAGAAGGGATATTTGGGAGCACATTGAGGCTCATGGTGGAAAGATAAATATGCAAGGATAAAAACTAGAAAGGAGCTTCCTGCGAAATTTCTTTGTGATGAGTGATTTCATCTCACAGAGGTAAACTATTATTTTCATTGAGCAGTTGGTAACCCTGTTTTTGTGGAATCTACAAAGGGGTTTGCAGAGCACAGAGAAGCCTATGGTGAAAAGGAAACACTCTCAGATAAAACAAGAAAGAAACTTTCTGAGAGACTGTTTTGTGATGGTTGAATTCATCTCACAGAGTTAAATCTTTCTTTTCATTGAACAGTTTGGTAACACTGTTATTGTGGAATATGCAAAGGGGTATTCGGGAGCAGATACAGATCAAGTTTGAAACAGGTAATATCTTCAGGTAAAAACTGGAGAGAAAGTATCTGATAACTCCTTTGTGAAGTGTGCATTCATCTCATAGAGTAAAGCTTTCTATTGAAAGAGCAGTTTGGCATCACTGTTTTTGTGGTGTCTTAGAAGGGATATTTGGGAACGCATGGAAGCTGATGGTGTAAAAGGAAATATCCTGAGATAAAAACTAAAACGAAGATTTCTGAGAAATTTCTTTGTGATGGGTGAATTCATCACACAGATTAAACTTTTGTTTTCTTTGAGCAGTTTGGTAGCACTGTTTTTATGAAAACTGCAAAGGGATATTTGGGAGCACATAGAGGTCTAAGGTGAAAAAAGAAAATTCTCCAGGGAAAACCGGAGAGAAGTTTTGGATATACTGCTTTGTAATGTGTGCACTCATCTCAAAGAGCTAAACGTTTCTCTTGTGGGAGTACTTTGGCATCACTTTTTTGTGGTGTCTGAGAAGGGATATTTGGGAGTGCATTGA
>NW_016825819.1:5991-10161 GCF_001698545.2 Rhinopithecus bieti | reverse complement strand
AGGGGAGGGGAGGGGAGAGGAGTAAAGGCAGGCAGGTCATCACAATCCCTGGGCCCAAATGCCATTGCATCCCCATGCCACTAGCCCTACTCAAACCCTAGCCTCCCAATATGTTCCTTGTGCCCTGTCTTGCCATTGGCATCAACACCAATGGGGGCTCACCATACCAGACGTGAACACTCCTTTTCTCACTGGCAAATCAATTTTATTTGGCCACTGCCCCCAATCTGCTGGCACAAATCGTTATGCCCTCACAACTGATTGTTATACAGACCTATTCTTGGCCTATCCTTCCTGCCAAACCACTGCCAACACCACCATTATAGGCCTCAGTTAGTTCCCTTTGGGCTTCTGGTAACACTGACTCTGACCAGGGTACGCATGTTACCGCTCATTCAGTCTGGGCATGGACCTTTTAAAACAAGGCATCACCTTGGAGCTTCCATTTGTCTTTTTTTTTTTTTTTTTTTTTGAGACAAGGTCTTACTCTGTTCCCCAGGCTAGAGTGCAGTGGCGCAATTATAGCTCACTGCAGCCTCAACCTCCAGTACTTAAGCGATCCTCCCACCTCAGCTTCCTGAGTAGCGCACTAGCATTTATTTGTTTTAGAGACAGGATTTCACCATGTTGCCCAGGCTGGTCTCAAACTCCTGGGCTCAAGCAATCTGCCTGTCTCAGCATCCCAAAGTGCTGGGATTACAGGTGTGAGCCAGTGCCTGGCCCATTTGTTTTACTGTTCACAGAAAGCAGGCCTAATAGAGGCATAATGGCTTGTTCAGTGCTCTCTTAAACTTACAAAGTGGACAATGGTCTCTTAAATGGATCTCTCTTTTGCCAATTGCCTTAGTTATATGACATCCTGAAAAAACACGACTAGTGCTTCCTTTGTCCCCTTTCTAGCCTCAAAATGAGATACTTTCTATCTATGAGTCTATAATACCCAAACAGAATCCCTCTCACTTAACGACACCTCCTCATTTGATGTTGGTGCAATCCATGGTGGACAGGCGCCTAGATTGAAAGTAGATAACAGGATGGGACCCACAGAAAATTGAGGGCCCTCAGCCTCTAAGACTATGCAGAAGGTCTCTGCCAAAGTCCTTTCCTAATATGATGGTTTTAAAGGATTGCTAACTGGAGATCTCTCTTCATAGGAAATGAAGGTCTTGGTCTCTCTGCCTGGGTCCACATACACAACTGTATGGTTCTTCCAAAGAGGAAAGAAAAATCTTTACTTAGTTCCTAATACCAACATTCTTAGACAGGAAGCTAGTTCTGTATCTACCTTATTACAGAGGTACTGAATGGGAGACTATTGCAGGATATGGGATGGCAATGCCTGTAATTTTCATAATAAACTGGCATTTCGACATGCCAAAAGTCTATGCACCACAGGCCTGAAAACATCTTTGTGGAATATTCTGGCTCTAGTTGGCCTGTCTATACCTCATTTGGCTCATGGCCTGGGTCTGGGATACTACTACTCCAGCTCAATGCTAAACTTCTTGGGCTCCTTTTTGCCCATACTGTGATCCCATTTGTTTGGGGGTAATCAGTTCACAGCTTCCCTATCTGAAATTATTCTACAACTCTTTTATAATAATTTCTCAAGTGTGAGCCTAGGGCTTCTATCTATACAGCATACCAAAGCATCCTAGATGATGATTTCAGCACAACTGACAGTCCCAACCTTGATGCTGACACCCTCAAGATAGTAAATGCCCTTGTAACTGCCCCCATATGACTCTTCATAACTCCACTGCCCCATCAACTCTTTGACAGCCAGCCCACACTCCACTTTCACTATTTACACTCTAATTTCACTATTCCAGTCACTACCTATATTTCCTGCTTCCCCTCACTCAACCTGATAGATCGTATCTATGTATTAGTAACAGAAAATGCCACCTACATACTAAATCTCCAGCAATATTAACAGACACCCTAGCCCAGGCAACCACTTATACAACTGTATCTTGCTCCCTTGGAAGATTTAAATACTCATATTGACTACTTGCTACACTCTCTGGTTAAGTAGTCAATCATAAGCATGATGACGTTAGCATAGGCTACAAACAGACCCGAACAGATAACATGAGGGGTAAGGCAGGAGGGAGAAAGAAGAGAGGGGAGTTGGGGAAGTCAAATGGGATACTACAAATGAAATACAAGTGGCTAAAAGTGGCACAGAAGAAAGAGCCAGAGTTCGGACACGTGAGGGAGAAGGAGTCAGAATATTTAGTGGGTTTGAGTGGGAAATTATAAGCAGGACATCGTGACCTCATTAGCTTCCCCCTTAAGGATTTCATATTTTTCCCAGCCTCTGCCACCAACTGATAGTACATACGATGATGCCCCACTGTTGAGAATGTCCACCCTGATATAAATTTACTCCCTAGAAACTTCATCTTCCAACCTCCTGGTCTACTGATTCTTCTGTGTTACAACTCCTGCTCAGCAGGGTTATACATTCTATTCAGTGATCCTGTTCCCTTCTACCCATACAAGCTGACCTATGTACTATGGACATTTAGTGCCCAGGGCACCTCAAATCCAACTAGAAAGTCTAGCTGTTTTATCAGGTCTTGCCACAAAAGGGAGCACTTTTTACCTCTTCTGGGCCTCATCAGAATCTTTGGTGTAATGGGCACAAGTTTAGGTATTTCCAATTCTGTAACACAGATTCAACTCATAGAGGTTACCCAGACATGTTTTAACTCCTGGAAGACCACATTAACCAAACAGTTCAGGCCTTAGAAGCCCTCAATAAGGGACAAAGCAGTTTAGTTACTATGACAGTCGATAACAGATTGGCATGAAACTACCTACTGGGATTTCAAGGTAGTGCTTGTGTCTTAAAGGGACCTCCCATTGCATGATCATTAATAAAGAAAAGGTATCCAGAATAGTTCAACAAAAATAAAAGAAACTCAAACAGCCAACTATATTATTAAAATACTCCAAGAGGTTCTCAGACCTCCCTTATGTCTTTCCTGAGCCATCTCCTTCCACCTGGAGTGAAAGGTTCTGTACTATCATTTAGAGAGCTAAAATAACAATGGCTAGTCTATTTAGGTTTGGCTTTGCAAATTTGGTCTCTCTCAAGTACAAGTGTATTTTATAGGAAAACTGGGAGGTTGCTATGCTGATTGAAATGTCAGGGATGAATTAAGAAAACCATAGGGAAGGAAGTTGGACCTTCACTGACCTTTGATTTAGTGCTCTAAGTCTCATTTCCTGCCTGTGTCCTTCACTTTTGGCATCATCCTCATAGGGCTCACCTGCTCCTCACCACTACCCCAGCACCTAAGCACTATATCCTCTTGCTGCCTCCCTCTTTTAAACAATATCCCTGTCAATGGCAATTGTTGCCTCTTCTAAGCTTCCCATTTATTGAAAATTGCCTGTGTACTGCCTTTTCTCTTTCTCTCTGTTCTGGACTTTCTCCCAGAAGAGAGGCATTCTCCCTGACCCTGGCCTTGAGACTTCCCCACCTGTAGAATAAATCTTAAAAACAAAACAAAACAAAAAACCAAAGAACTATTGTCTGAATTTTGCCATCTGAACCTAACCTTGGCAGAGAGCTTTTCCATAGCATGGTGGAGTTGCTACACCACAAGAAAACTTCCTCAACCTAATAAAATTGACAAAACCTTCAACACAAAACCTCTGCTAACCTCATTCTTAATGGTAAAATATTAAATGCTTTCCCTCTAAATTCAGGAACAAAGCAAAGAGGCCCATTCTCACTTCTATCCAGCATTGTATCAGAAATCTTTCCTAACATAGTAAGACAAAAAAAAGGCACAAAGACCATAAAGAAAGTAAAAATGTATTTGCAGATGGCAAGACTATATAGAATATCCTAAGAAAACAAAACAAGGCCGGGGGCAGTGGCTCACGCCTGTAATCCCAGCACTTTGGGAGGCCGAGGCAGGTGGATCACGAGGTCAGGAGGTTGAGACCATCCGGGCTAACACAGTGAAACCCCGTCTGTACTAAAAATACAAAAAATTCTCCGGGTGTGGTGGTGGGCGCCTGTAGTCCCAGTTACTCTGGAGGCTGAGGCAGGAGAATGGCGTGGGCCCGGGAGACGGAGACGGAGCTTGCAGTGAGCCGAGATCGCGCCACTGCACTCCAGCCTAGGTGACAGAGTGAGGCTCCGTCTCA
>NW_016825819.1:0-3770 GCF_001698545.2 Rhinopithecus bieti | reverse complement strand
TGGCAATGAAGAAAGACGAAAGAATTATGCAGAGTTGGCCATTAAACCACCATGATCAAGCATATAAAACAAAATTTTAAGAGACCCAAATACACTATAATAAAATTAGAAGACATTCGAAGTGGGGTCTCTGAATCTTGGGAAGAATACTTAATTAAGCTTTGAAATTGAAAAAATTACTAATACTTTTAATTTTACCAATACTAAAATTAAAAGTCTAAAGTAAAAAAGAAAATTACAAAGTAAAAGGTTCAACTTTTTTTTACCTCACTCAGTTCCCATTTTGGATATTATCTGCCCTCCAACATGGCTGCTTTGATAATCAATGTACGAATTGTTGGAAAAGTATAAAATGCTATGAAAGACATGTTAATATAAGAAAATGGAATACCAGAATGGTGAAGGAGCATGAGTAGTCATGGGATGCTAACCTCCAAATGTACCATTTAAGTTCTGACTAAAGCCGCCTTCTTCAATAGTTTAATAACTCTACCACTGTGAAAGACTGCACATCTATGTGTGTACGCACCAGGACGGGGCCAGGGCCCGGGCCGGGGCCAGGGCCGGGACCAGGACCGGGACCGGGACCGGGGCCGGGGCCGGGGCCGGGGCCGGGACCGGGGCCGGGGCCGGGGCCGGGACTGGGACCGGGGCTGGGGCCAGAAGAGATGTTAGTGCTGCTGCTGGAACCTGATGCCCTTAATTCAACATCCAGCCTGTGCTCCATAGAGATGGATGAGCCTGGACTGCTTTCCATAGCCACATCTGCAACTAAAGTACAAATTATGATAAAGTAACTTACTAGAATAAAAGGTACCACAAAAAGAAAAATTTTGTTTGAGAAAATTTCTTCCATTAATGTGAAATGAATATAAAAATGAAGATCAGGAATACTGAACCCCAAAATGAAAATATATCACTAGTTGCATGTATTAATACATATATATATGTGTGTGTGTAAATTAACAATCCTACAGAAGTCCTTCAATATTTCTCACCTACCAAATTGGGGAAGAAGGGGAGAGTGGTAAGTAAAATGTGTAATTTCATATACTACTAGTTGATAGTATACAAACAGGTACAGCTTTTCAAGAGAGTAATTAATAATAAATATAAAAAACATGAAAAGATTAATACTCAATATTCCAATCTGGAAGAATGTCTATGAAACACTGAATGAGCAATGCAAGATGAATAGTATGTTTATGATCTCATCTTCCCATTGTAAAACACTACATACTTAACATCAACATGTATTTGAATATGCATAAAAAAGCCTGGAAAGAACCACACCGAAACTAGTAGCTATGGTAGGTAAGTAAGGATTCATTTTTACTTTACACACTTGAATAACTGAGTATAAGATACACAATCATTTACTACAATTTATGAAATCTTTTAAGACTCTATTAGTGATAAACTACTATTTACATTTTGAAATCACTGCAGCCTCAAACTCCCAGGCTCAGATGATCCTCCCAACTTAGCCTCCCAAGTAGCTGGGACCACAGGTGCATGCCACCCCACCGGGCTAACTTTTGCATTTTTCGTAAAGACAGGGTTTTTGCCATGTTGCCCAGGCTGGCCTCGAACCCCTGGGCTCAAGTGATGTGCCAGCCTCAGGGATGTTTTGCCTACCCAAAACCTTTTACCTCTCCTTTCTCTTCTCAAAATAGGTAAAGTTTTAAAAGGTCCCATTTTAGAGTCTCTCTCTCTACCAAGCATATTTCTAACACCTAGGATGTTATCAGGCACTGCAGCAGTGAAAAAGACAATATCCTGATCCCATGGAGCTTGAATTTTAGTGGAAATAAGACAGTAAGAAATACATAAGAAAATAATGTGATGAAATAAAACAGATTAACACCACAGCTATAGCATCTGCTTTACCTCCCATCTCTACTCCAAACAACTCGTACCTTTCTTTTCTGATTATCCTTGTGAAAAACAAATTTGCAAATCACTTACATAGAAAAAAATTTTTTGTTGCTTAAAGTATACACTCAAGTGAATTGTGTACTTTGGAATTTATGAGGAAGAATGAAAACTGGGGTGAGATGACAAAAAATCTCAAGCACAAAAATACTGACTTAATAACTGTTAATTACCATCCATATCAGTTTCCATTTCCTCTCCTTCCTGTGTAGTACTGGGTCTCTGGATCTTTGGCTTGATCACAAATGGACATTCTTTTCGGCACAAATCTACTTCATGCTACAATCAAGAGAAAAGTTGTAAGAAAATCAAGTATATATATTTATATTTCAGGGATTAAAGACTATTATAATGGAAAAACACTGCAAGCAGATACACAGTTGATTTCTAGAAACAGAAGAGAGGTAAGACAGCTCTTTAGGGTTATCAGGACTATCCCTAGGTTCAGCTATTAAATTCTATGCAAAGTATTCCTTGTATAATAATACCTCAAGTCTATAAATGAAGATAGAAAGTCCACTATGGGATTGAAAAGCTGCCATATCCAGGTTGGTGATAAGGTCAACCACTCTGACGGCTCTGGTGACAAATGTTATCTGGTCCTGTTCATCTCCAAGAAACTTTATGACCTATCAGGGAGAAAAGAGGCAAAACAATGAACTATAAAGACACAAAGTTGTAAAATTGCATTCTTTTGTATACATGTAGTCTGGGGCCTCAGTAAGGCAGCACAGTATGGGGGAAAGCACGTGTTTTATTTTTGGTGCCTGCCAAATGACAGTTCTATGACTTCTGCGACTCAACCTATGAGGTAATGGGGACATCAATTACTTCGCAGGATTAAGTAAGATATTTAGGGGGAAAAAAGCTGGTTCTCAGTGCCCTGCACATAGTAAAGGCTATTACTACTACAACACAATTTACAAAGTACCTTGACATATATTTTCCCTAGGTTGTGTAAAGGCATGATAACATGTGGCAATGTTTTAACCAGAACCCATGACCTCCTGACCATTCTACACTATGATAAAGTCTCAATAATGGAAGTAGCTGCTCTTAAACGTTGTTAATGAGATAACTAGAAAGTCAAATTGGCCTTCTAGTTAAGTATAACTTTTTCCGGATAAGCTTTCTTATATTATTTGCCCTCACTGTGCAACACCCCAAACTTGCATCTCTATGCCCTTGGTTGATTTCCCCATGTAGTTTAAAAAAAAACAAAAACAGTACGGTACCTTCAATAAGGCTTCCATCATTCCACAGGAGACCAAGGCTTCACCACCAGCATCATAGCTGGCCAGATGGTATAAAAAAGAGAAGAGAGCAGTGGCAAACTGGTGAGGGTATGGATCCATGGAAGGATCTACAAGGGAGGCAGGGAGAGGGAGAACAAAAACAAGCTCAAAATTGCTGTTAAGTGGGCAGGATGTTAAAAAAGACAAAGGCAGAGGGCAAAGGTTTCTTTTTGCCTAAGATAATCAATCACCATCAAAACTTACCAATCATAGCCTGGATACAGTTCCTTACAAGCACTGGCAAAAATCCATGGTAGGAGGCAGTTCCAGTACAGTCAATAATACTGCTGAGTTTGGGAGTTCTCTCCAAGTGGACAATTGATGTTAATGTTCGTAAAGAAGCTGCTTTAATCTCCTATTAAATTAGAAGGTAAACACATAATGTGTCAAATATAATAAGACGACTGAACCAAGTTCCAGTCGCTAATATCCAGACTTTAAAATATAAGTCATTCCACTGGCAACTGCTTGAGGGGATGGAGGTCTGCTGACAGCAACAATGAAAACCTAGTATTTGTTAGTTTTGCAGTTTAATACCCA
>NW_016825818.1:0-300 GCF_001698545.2 Rhinopithecus bieti | reverse complement strand
TGGAATCCACTATGGGATATTCGAGAGCGTATTGAGGAATAAGGTGAAAAAGGAAATATCCTCCGATAAAAACTAGAAAGAAGCTTCCTGAGAAACAGTTTTGTGATGTGTGAATTCACTTCACAGAGTTACACCTTTCTATTCATGTAGCAGTTTGGTAGCACTGTTTTTGGGGAATCTGAGAAGGGATATTTTGAATCGCATTGAAGCCTATGGTGACAAAGGAAATAACCTCAGATAAAAACTAGAAAGAAGCTTTCTCAGAAAGTTGTTTGTGATGTGTGAATTCATCTCACAGAC
>NW_016825817.1:0-665 GCF_001698545.2 Rhinopithecus bieti | reverse complement strand
TATTTTATTGGTTCCTCTTTTCTCCCCTTCCTATATCTTGGGTGTTTTTTTCCTTCTTCTTCTCCCCTTTTGTTCCATTTTAGGCTTTTGGTCACCTAAAGTTTTGGGTTTTGTCTCAGGCCGATAAGAGGAAAGTGGTGGTGGCAGGGGTGTGTGTGTGTTGGGGGTGGGGGGTGGGTGTGTGTTGGGTGTGTGTGTGTTGAGGCAGGGCTGTGTATGTGTTGGGGTGTGTATGTGTGTTCGGGTGTGTGTGTGTTGGGGGCAGGGGTGTGTGTCTTGGGGTATGTGTGTGTGGGCGGGGCTGTGTGTGTGTTGGGGATATGTGTGGGGATGGGGCTGTGTGTTTGGGGTGTGTGTGTGTTGGGGTGTGTGTGTATTGTGTGTATGTTGTGATGTGTATGTGTTGGGGTAAGAGTGTGTGTTGGGGTTGAGTATGTCTGTGTTGGGGGACGTGTGTGTGTGTTGGGGCAGCGGTGTGTGTGTGTTGGGGTTTGGTGTGCGTTGGGCGGGGGCGTGTGTTGGGGCTGGGGAGTGTGTGTTGGAGCGGACTGTGTGTTGGGGTGGGTGTGTTGGGGCAGGTGTGTGTGTTGGGGCATGTGTATGTGTGTTGAGGTGGGGTGTGTGTGTTGGGGTGGGGTGTGTGTGTTGGTATGTGTGTGTTGGGG
>NW_016825816.1:0-669 GCF_001698545.2 Rhinopithecus bieti | reverse complement strand
CATCATGGGCCTTCACAGATTCTACAATGTCCCTTCACAGTTTCTACAAAAATGGGTTTTCAAACTGCTGAATCAAAAGAGAGGTTTAACTCTGTCAGATGAATCCACACATCTCAAACCATTTTCACAGATAGCTTCTGTCTAGTTTTTATGTAAGGATATTCTGTGTGTTTCCATTGGCCATGCAAAAGCGGTGCTTTTAACCAGATGAATCAAAATAATGGTTTACCTCTCTGAGATGAATCCACATATCAAAAAGAAGTTTCACAGACAGCTTCCTCCTAGTTTTTATCTGGCGATACTCTGTTTTCTCCATATGCCTCAGTACGAACCCAAAGGTTTCTTTGCAAATGCTACAAAAGAGTTTCCAACCTGTTGAATCAGAAGGAAAGATTAACAGTGTCACATGAATCCAAACGTAACCAAGGAGTTTCACTGATAGCTTCTTTCTAGTTTTTATCTGGGTATATTCACTTTTTCCATAGACCTCAAAGGGCTCTCAAATATCCCTTTGCAAATTCTACGAAAAGAGTGTTTTTAACCAGTTGAATCAAAAGAAAATTTAACACAGTGAGGTGAATTCACACATTACCAGGAATTTTCTCAGAAAGCTTCTTTCTAGTTTTTATGTGATGATATATTTTTTTTCGCCACAGGCCTCAAGGTGCT
>NW_016825815.1:0-258 GCF_001698545.2 Rhinopithecus bieti | reverse complement strand
GAAGAAGTGAACTGATTGAGGATGTGAGATTGTTTTCTTTTTTGAGGTTCAAGAAATTTTTTTGACAATCTCTTTCTTCCCTTTCTTTCTTTCCCTATCTTTCCTTCCTTCTTTTTCTCCTTCTTTCCCTCCTTTCTTTTCTTTCTTTCTTTCTTTCTTTCTTTCTTTCTTTCTTTCTTTCTTTCTTTCTTTCTTTCTTCTTTCTTTCCTTCCTTCCTTCCTTCCTTCCTTCCTTCTTTTTCTTTCTTTCTTTCTTTC
>NW_016825814.1:0-2385 GCF_001698545.2 Rhinopithecus bieti | reverse complement strand
AGGTGCGGTGACTCACACCTGGAATCCCAGCACTTTGGGAGGCTGAGGTGGGTGGATCAACTGAGGTCAGGAGTTTGAGACCAGCCTGACCAACATAAAGAAACGCCGTCTCTACTAAAAATACAAAAATAGGCCGGGCGCGGTGGCTCAAGCCTGTAATCCCAGCACTTTCGGAGGCCGAGACGGGCGGATCACAAGGTCAGGAGATCGAGACCATCCTGGCTAACATGGTGAAACCCCGTCTCTACTAAAAGATACAAAAAACTAGCCGGGCGAGGTGGCGGGCGCCTGTAGTCCCAGCTACTCGGGAGGCTGATGCAGGAGAATTGCATAAACCCGGGAGGCGGAGCTTGCAGAGATCCGGCCACTGCACTCCAGCCTGGGCGACAGAGTGAGACTCCGTCTCAAAAAAAAAAAAAACAAAACAACAAAAATAGCCCAGTGTGGTGGCATGCACCTGTAATCCCAGCTACTCAGGAGGCTGAGGCAGGAGAATCACTTGAACCCAGGAGGCCGAGGTTGCAGTGATCCAAGATCGTGCCACTGCACTGCAGGCTGGGAGACAGAG
Organism: Rhinopithecus bieti; assembly: GCF_001698545.2. Taxonomy (NCBI): domain Eukaryota; kingdom Metazoa; phylum Chordata; class Mammalia; order Primates; family Cercopithecidae; genus Rhinopithecus; species Rhinopithecus bieti. Next base: position 1,817 of record NW_016825814.1, on the reverse strand, counting down.
CAAGACTCCGACTCAAAAAACAAAAAATTCTTATCACCGCAGCAATAAAGTGGCTGTTTCCCTTAATGTTTTGTTTGCTGGTGAGTTTCTGCTGTCAGTTCTCTCATTCCCTCTATCACCCACCCGATTGAGACTTGGAGCATGTACACTGATAGCTGTAAGGATTTTTTTCCAGGTTTTTTGTTCCTGTTCCAGGAACAGCAACACAAGAAAGAATCAAGTTTATCCAGATGAAGAGGATAAGCACATGTTTCTGAATGTGTGTGAGCCAATCCCACTGTCTCACTAATAGCGGGCAGTTGTGTAACTTTGCCAACTACGAGATTATTTCAGGCCTTCGTTTGATCAGCAGAGGCATTTAATAAAGTGCCTCTTAACCCATCAGCTAATTAATATTCAGTGGGGCCTTGAACTTGGTTGCTGAAGTTGAAACTATCTATGTTCTGCTTATGTCATTTGCCACTTAGCAAATGTTAAACTTCTTTGTCCTTCTTACTGATGCTGAGACATGAACACTTAAGGGGACAGATACAAAGGTGAGTTAGTGTACCTTAGACAGGCTTGGAAAACCTGGGTTGTGTGAGGTGGAGGGTGGCAGATGAGGCCTGACTCTAGAGCCAGGCTCCCTGTTAGGAAGCCAGCAGGTGAAAAGCACAGCACCTAGGTAAGAGGAGGACGTTCCTGGGGTTCCCACTCCGGAGCAGGCCAGGTGAGGCCCCTGGGCACAGATTCACGTCGCTGAGCCGTGGGCTAGGCATCCAAGATGAAAAGCCTAGAGCCTGCTCTCCGCATGTGCACCCTTGGTCATCAGGGGCTCAGGCTCAACTTAGGAAACTAGCCTCAAGATTCCTGTTCCCACTGACTCAGGGTGGGGGCCACACAGAGGACCAAGATGGTCTGAGAGTGAAGAGGAGTGAGGGCGGTTGACTGTGTTGAGAGAGAGGAGGACTAGCTAGCAGCCTCTTGCTGGAGGCCCCCTAAAGGTAACAGTGAGTTTATGAAGCACTTCCTGCATGCCAGGTACCAAGACACAGGGGATCTGATAATTCACCTGAGGCTAGTGGGGAACCTGGAAGGGGCGCCCGGTTGTCTGGTTCTGCAGCCTGGCCTCAGAGCTCAGCAGGAGGATGGCAAGATAGTAAAGAAGGCTTGATTGAGGAGGCTGAGATGAGGCAGTGCTTGAGGACAGGAGTTCAAGACCAGCCTGGCCAACATAGTAAGACTCCGTCTCCTTAAAAAAAAAATTTTTTTTTGGCTAGGCATGGTGGCTCACGCCTGTACTCCCAGCATTTTGGGAGGCCAGGGCAGGTGGATCACGAGGTCAAGAGTTCAAGACTAGCCTGGCCAACATAGTGAAACCACATCTTTGCTAAAAATACAAAAAAATAGCCGGGCATGGTGGCGGGTGCCTGTAAGCCCAGCTACTTGGGAGACTGAGGCAGGAGAATCGCTTGAACCCGGGAGGCAAAGGTTGCAGTGAGCCAAAATCATGCCATTGCACTCCAGCCCCGGCGACAGTGTGAGACTCTGTCTCAAAAAAAAAAAAAATTTTTTTTTTTAAGGCTTTTGATCAAGAAAAGTGGATGGGCTGAAATGAGCAAATAGGAAGGAAACTCCTAGTTAAAGGGGATGAGTATTTTTATTTGGGTATAGCTCATGGCTAAAGAAACTTAAAAACCTAAATGATCAGTTTCAAAAGTGAATTCCAGCTGGGCGCAGTGGCTCACACCTGTGATCCCAGCACTTTGGGAAGCTGAGGCGAGTGGATCACCTGAGGTTGGGAGTTCGAGACCAGCCTCAACATGGAGAAACCCCAT
>NW_016825813.1:0-1008 GCF_001698545.2 Rhinopithecus bieti | reverse complement strand
CAAATATGTATGAACTTCTTCTGGAAAAATGGAATGTATGTATTGTTTCCTACTTCTCTTGCAAAGTACAGATAAAATCCCTGGAGATTATATATGAAAGAACCATAAGAAGACAGAAAGGTGGAAAGAAAAATGCAGACAGGATAGAGACCTCAGGACCAAGAAATGGCACTGTGGTGAGTTCCTTGGGTATTCTTTTTGCTTCTTATTTCCAATCCAGGTAACAAAGACAATGTAAATATAAAATCATCAAAGGGCACTACCAAAACAAGAAGTGATAAGAAAAGCCTATTCTCTCTAGCTAAAACAGAAAACTTTTAGACAATAAGCACTCTCTGGCCACATACCACAGAAAATGTTTGACCCATTCCCACTCCTGCCAGCAAAGGCCAAATAAAGAATTTAGACTTGCACCTTCCCCACACTAAAAGAAGGTGCCCTGACATCCTTGTCAGGGTGATGTCATAGGCCAGTGGGAAGTAGGAACTTCCACCACAGTTGGCAGTAATGAGACATAATGATAATATTGGCCACATAGGGAGCAGTAAGGAGGATCTCTTCTGCATACTACCCTGTGTCAATAGAGGCCAAATGAAAACCTGAATTTCCACCCTAACCTAGCAGATGTCAGAGGAAGTCAGTTAAAACATAAAATTTAAATAAAATCAAGACTATCATAACAACTGAAATATCCAGATTTCAACAAAAAATTATACCAAGAACTAGAAAAATCTCAACTTGCAAAAAGTAAGACAATCAAATCAACAGATAACAACCCAATGTTGACAGATATATAATTATCTTATAGGGACTTATCATCATGCATTATAATAATGTTTCAACAGAAAATTACAAGCACATGTGAAACAAATAAAAAAGTGGAAAGTCTCATCAAAGGAATAGAAACTCTCAGCAAAATTAAAGATATAAGAAACAAATCATGGAAATCTTAGAACTGAACAATACAGTAACTGATTTTTAAAAAAAGAATAATTAATGGGCTCAGCA
>NW_016825812.1:0-672 GCF_001698545.2 Rhinopithecus bieti | reverse complement strand
TTAAAAATAAATAAATAATTTTTTAAATAAAAAATTAAAAGCAGTTCGAAAACAAGTTACAAAAATACTCTCATTTTATGAAATCATGTAACTTTGTGTTATATCACATAACTTATTCCTTAAGACATTATGACTTCTCACTTTTCTGAATCTTCACTTTTGTTATTTCCTCTTTCTGGATGCCCTCTTCTTATCTGTGCCCCCTGCAAAATATCTATTTAAGATTCATGAGATGGCACCATCCCCTCCTTGAATCTTTTCCTAAATAATTTAGGCAAATTTCAGACTACAGACATGGCCATTCTTTCCTCTCTGTAAAGTCTACCTCCTTTTCTTTCTTCCTTTCTCTCTTTTTCTTTCTTTGTAAAAAGCAGAAAATTGGCCTGGAACAGTGGCTCACACCTGTAATCCTGCACTTTGGGAGGCCATGGCAGGTGGATCACAAGGTCAGGAGTTCAAGTCCAGCCTGGCCAAGATGGTGAAATGCCATCACTACTAAAAATACAAAAAATTAGCTGGGCATGATGTAATCCCAGCTACTCAGGAGGTCAAGGCAGAGAATTGCTTAAGCCCTAGAGGCAGAGGTTACAGTGAGCTGAGATCGTGCCACTGCACTCCAGCCTAGGCGACAGAGGGAGACTCCGTCAAAAAAAAAAAAAGAAAGAAAAGCAG
>NW_016825811.1:0-2382 GCF_001698545.2 Rhinopithecus bieti | reverse complement strand
AGAAGAAGAAAAGAAGGAAAGAAAGAGAGAGAGAGAGAGGGAATGAGGGAGGGAGGGAGGGAGGGGAGAGAGAAAGAGAGAGAGAGAGAGAAAGAAAGAAAGAAAGAAAGAAAGAAAGAGAGAGAGAGAGAGAGAGAGAAAGAAAAGAAAAGAAAGGAAGGAAGGAAGGAAAGAAAAAGAAAGAGAAAGTGGTAGGAGGGAGGGAGAGAGGAAGGAAGGAGAAAGAGAAAGAAGAAAGAAAGAAGAAGAAGAGAGAGAGAAAGGAAGGAAGGAAGAAGAAAGAAAAAGAAAAAAGAAAGAAAGAAAAAGGAAGGAAGGAAGGAAGGAAGGAAGGAAGGAAGGAAGGAAGGAAAGAAAAAGAAAAGAAAGAAAGAAAGAGACAGTGGCTGCCCTTGTACCTAATCATAGGAGAGAGGGGAGACCAGACCCAGCATAGGGGAGGGAAGAAGTTAGGGCCATCAGTGACAGCTGGTGTGCCCGAAACAGCCGTGGTAGGGCAGCAGGATTACCCAGACAGGACCTTCGGCTTATCGCAGGGGACAGGAGTGGAAATCAAGGGATCCTGGAGGGCCTGGGGGTCACTTGAAAAGGGTCACAGTGATAGCACCAGGTGGAGCTGATGGCCCAGCCCTAGCCCCCCTGGAGAAGGGGCAGAGGGCAGCCCCCCAGCCCCGGCCTCAGCATCGGCGTGGCTGACACTGGGGCCACCACCATCTGATAATAGGATCTGTTTGGAACAGCTGCCTGGTGACAAGTATAATAAAACGTATTAATGAGGCCATTATTATTCCCTAATTAAAAGCTAATAACTAAGCGTTAATTGCCTTTAAAAGATGAAACAAGGCTGGGCTGGGATTTATCTCTGTTTTCCTTTGCTTGCCTGGATAGGCTGATATTTGGGAACTAATTAATTGAGTCAAATCTTACAGGAAATGAATGTCTCCTCTGCCATTGCGGCTGTTGGATTAAAAAGTGTTTGCTGTGCGTCTGGGCGTTTCTGTGTGAAGGTCTCCTGGGTCCACTGTTCTTCCTGGGACGGGGGTGGTGGTGGTAAGGCCTCAAGGTGCGGCGGTGGGGGGCCGCTTGTCCTCTCCTTTCCTGCTGATTCTCCCGCAATGGTAGTCCAAGTGTCCACGCAATTTGTGAGTCAGAATGCTCAGATGCTATTCCAGGGAACAGACAGACTGAGCTTGTATCACAGATCTATCATCACCACCATCATCATCATCATCATTAAAAAAAAAAAAATCAGGCTGGGCTCGGTGGTTCATGCCTGTAATCCCAGCACTTTGAGAGGCTGAAGCAGGTGGATCCCCTGAGGTCAAGAGTTCCAGACCAGCCTGGCCAACCTGGCAAAACCCCCTCTCTACTAAAAATACAAAACTTAGGCAGGCTTGGTGGCAGGTGCCTGTAATCCCAGCTACTCCAGAGGCTGAGGCATAAGAATCTCTTGAACCCGGGAGGCGGAGGTTGCAGTGAGCCAAGATGAGATGGCACCATTACACTCCAGCCTGGACAACAGGGCTAGACTCCACCTCAAAAAACCAAAACAAAACAGTGCTCTAATTGCAAGCATACAACTCAATGGCTTTTGTACATATGAACACTTTAGTTACCAACACTTTAACAAAATAGGGCCTGGCGCGGTGGCTCAAGCCTGTAATCCCAGCACTTTGGGAGGCCGAGACGGGCGGATCATGAGGTCAGGAGATCGAGACCATCCTGGCTAACACTGTGAAACCCCGTCTCTACTAAAAAATACAAAAAACTAGCCGGGCGAGGTGGCGGGCGCCTGTAGTCCCAGCTACTCGGGAAGCTGAGGCAGAAGAATGGCGTGAACCCGGGAGGCGGAGCTTGCAGTGAGCTGAGATCCGGTCACTGCACTCCAGCCCGGGCGACAGAGCGAGACTCTGTCTCAAAAAAAAAATAGAACAAGGGTTAGCAAACTCTGGTCCCTGGGCCACATTCAGCCCACTGCCTGATTTTGTATGGCCCATAGACTAAAAATTTTTATATCTTAAAACAATTTTTAATAAGATTCAAGCTTTTGCTCATTCTGTTATTTATGCAATTTTCTTTGAGATGGGGTCTTACTCTGTTGCCCAGGCTGGAGTGCAGTGGCATGATCATAGCTCACTATGGCCAGGACTTCCAAGGCTCAAGCAATCCTCCCACCTCAGCCTCCTGAGTAGCTGGGACTACAGGCACCCCACTCTCTCCTCCTGCATTCAATTTGGATGTTGCTTCCTCCAGGAAGCCTTCCATGCCTCCTGATGCCCATCTCTCTGGGTGCCCTAGGTGATAAGGATGGCTGCAATAATGCCACTGCACTCCAGCCCGGGCAACAGAGTGAGACCTGGTCTCTAAAAGAAAGAGACATCT
>NW_016825810.1:0-1815 GCF_001698545.2 Rhinopithecus bieti | reverse complement strand
TATTATATACAATATTCTTATAATAAAGTAAGCTAGAGAAAAGAAAACGTTATTAAGAAAATCATAAGGGCCGGGCGCGGTGGCTCAAGCCTGTAATCCCAGCACTTTGGGAGGCCGAGACGGGCAGATCACGAGGTCAGGAGATCGAGACCATCCTGGCTAACACGGTGAAACCCCGTCTCTACTAAAAGTACAAAAAAATTAGCCGGGCGTGGTGGCGGGCGCCTGTAGTCCCAGCTGCTCGGGAGGCTGAGGCAGGAGAATGGCGTGAACCTGGGAGGCAGAGCTTGCAGTGAGCCTAGATCGCGCCACCGCACTCCAGCCTGGGCGACAGACCAAGACTCCATCTCAAAAAAAAAAAAAAAAAAGTCATAAGGAAGAGAAAATATATTTACTACTCATCAAGTGGAAGTGGATCATCATAAAGGGCTTCATCCTCATTGTCTTCGCATTGAGTAGGCTGAGACTCCGTCTCAAGAAACAAACAAAAAACCCCAAAAGCCAAGCGGTGGGCCTCTGATATATTTTTCTGTATTATGTTATACTTCATAAAAGTGTAAAAGTGACTGAAAGTGGAAAATTTTGAAAAAGCTACATACTCTAAATGCAAATACTAGCTCACACTGTATCCTGGACCAAAAAAATCACATTAATGGAAAAACTGGGAAAATCTGGCCAGTCCATTGTTTGGTTAATAGTAATGTGCCAGGCTGGGCATGGTGTAATCCCAGCACTTTGGGAGGCTGAGGCGGGAGGATCACCTGAGGTCAGGAATTCAAGACCAGCCTGGCCAACATGGTGAACCCCCCGCCTCTACTAAAAATACAAAAATTAGCCAGGCATGCTGGGGTGCGGCTGTAATCCCAGCCACTCAGGAGGCTGAGGCAGGAGAATTGCTTGAATCTGGGAGGTGGAGGTTGCAGTGAGCCAAGATTGTGCCATTGTACTCCAGCCTGGGCGACAGAGCAAGACTCCGTCAAAATAAAATAAAATAAAATAAAATAATGTATTCATTAATTCATTTAAAGTAAGAATATGCCAGGTACAGTGGCTCATGCCTCTAATCCCAGCACTTTGGGAGGCCAAAGAGGGAGGATCTCTTGAGCCCAGCCAGGAGTTTGAAACCAGCCTGGGCAACATCGCAGGACTCTGTCTCTACAACAACAACATTAGCCAGGTGTGGTGTTGTGTGCCTGTAGTCCTAGCTCCTTGAGAGGCTGAGGCAGTAGGATCACTTGAGCCCAGGAGTTGGAGGCTGCAGTGAGCTATGATCGTGCCACCGCACTCCAGCCTGGGCAACAGAGCAAGACCCAGTCTCAAAAAAATAAATAAGAATAATAAATCTGTTATATATTAACAAAAATTATTTTATGAAAATATGTTCTCCAAACCAAAAGTAATTAGCCAGAAGAGTGGCACTGCTTTTGATTTTTGCAAATCTCTCATATCTGGCTTAATAGAAGACAGCTGGATTCTCTCTGTGCATCTCCCTTCAGTCTGTTGTGATAGGAAACATCATACTGCCCCTGAAAATGCCACGGTATACTGGAGGGAGAATGACTGTGAAAAGGCAAACAATATCTTAGTATTATTATGAAAGTAGTTTTAACCTCATGGACCCCCAAAAGGGTCTCAGGAGTCCCCAAAGCTTCATGAACCACACTTTAGAGCCACTGCTATATAGAAATGGATTAAACAACAAGATTGTATTTCATTAGATTCTTTGTTACAGAAAATTGCTTAGATAACTTTTCGAATGTTAAAATGAAACCACCTTCTGCAGGAAGCTAATTAAGCCTCTCTGTCAAGAAGCCA
>NW_016825809.1:0-3161 GCF_001698545.2 Rhinopithecus bieti | reverse complement strand
AAAAAAATTAGCCTGTACTCCCAGGTGTGGTGGCACATACCTGTACTCCCAGCTATCCAGGAGGCTTAGGTAGGAGAACTGCTTCAACCCAGAGGCAGAGGTTGCAGTGAGCTGAGATCACACCACTGCATTCCAGCCTGGGTGACAGAGCGAGACTCCGTCTCAAATAATAATAATAATAATAATAATAATAGCCTCAATCCATAACTTGCACCACATAAAAAAATTAACATGAAATGCATCATAGATTTAAATGTTAAATCTCAAAGTAGGGGTAGATGCGGTGGCTCACGCCTGTAATCCCAGCACTCTGGGAGGCTGAGGTGGGAGGATCACTTGAGCCCAGGAGTTCGAGAGCAGCCTGGCAAATGTGGTGAAATCCTGTCACTACTAAAAATACAAAACTTAGGGCCAGGTGTAGTAGCTCACACCTAGAATCCCAGCACTTTGGAAGGCCAAGGTAGGTGGATCACCTGAGGTTAGGAGTTCGAGACCAGGTTAGCCAAGATGGTGAAACCCCGTCTCTACTAAAAATACAAAAATTAGCCAGGCGTGGTGGTATGCACCTGTAATCCCAGATACTCAGGAGGCTGAGACAGGAGAATCACTTGAATCCAGGAGGTAGAGGTTGCAGTGAGCCAAGATCTTGCCATTGCACTCCAGCCTGGGCAACAAGAGTGAAACTTCTTCTCAAAAACAAACAAACAAACAAACAAAAATTAACCAGGTGTTGTGATGCACACCTGTAGTCCCAGCTACTTGGGGGTGCTGAGGCAGGAGGATCACCTGAGGGAGGTTGAGGCTGCAGTGAGCCGTGATCACACCACTGAACTTCAGCCTGAGTGATAGAGCGAGACTCCCTCTTGAAGAAAAAAAAAATTAAAATGTTTATTCTTCAAAAGACACTGGTAAGAAATTAAAAAGACAAGCTTGCTAGGCACTATGGTTCACACCTATAATCCCAGCACTCTGAGAGGCTGAGGAGGGTGGATCACATGAGGTCAGGAATTCGAGACCATCCTGGCCAACATGTCAAAGCCCTGTCTCTACTAAATACACAAAAATCAGCCAGGCGTGGTGGTATACACCTGTAGTCTCAGCTACTTGGAAGGCTGAGGCAGGAGAATCGATGGAAAGCAGGAGGTGGAGGTTGCAGTGAGATGAGATCCTACTACTGCACTCCAGCCTGGGTGAGAGAGTGAGACTCCATCTCAAAAATAAATAAATAATTAATTAATTAATTAAAATAAAAAGACAAGCCATAGTCTGGGAAAAAAACATTTGCAAAACATATATCTGACAAAGGACTTGTATCTAAAATATATGAAGAATTCCTACAATTTAATAAGGAAACAAAACTTTTTTCATAGGCAAAACATTTTGACAGGCACTTATTAAAAAGATACAGGCTAGGCATGGTGGCTCATGCCCATAATCCCAGCGCTTTGGGAGACTGAGTGCGGTGGATCACCTGAGGTCAGGAGTTCAAGACCAACCTGGCCAACATGGTGAAACCCCATCTCTACTAAAAATACAAAAATTTGTTGGGCGTAGTGGCAGGCACCTGAAATCCCAGCTACTCAGGAGGCTGAAGGAGGAGGATCACTTGAACCCATGAGGTGGAGGGTGCAGTGAGCTGAGATCATGCCATTACACTGCAGCCTAGATGACATGGGTGACACTCTATCTCAAAAAAAAAAAAAAAAAAAAAAAGGAGACCCAGACATGGCAAATAAGCACACTAACCACTAACCATTAGGGAAATACAAGTTAAAGTCACGATGAACTACCACTATCCAACTATTATTAGTCCAGCCAAAAATAATAAAATAGGCCAGGAACAGTGGCTCACACCTGTAATCCCAGCACTTTGGGAGGCTGAGGTGGTTGGATCATCTGAGGTCAGGAGTTCAAGACCAGCTTGGTCAACATGGTGAAGCTCTGTCTCTACTAAATATACAAAAAATTAGCTGGGCGTGATGATGGGCACCTGTAATCCCAACTACTCCAGAGGCTAAGGTAGGTAGGGAAATCTCTTGAACCTAGGAGGCAGAGGTTGCAGTGAGTGGAGGTCGCTCCATTGCACTCCAGCCTGGGAAACAAGAGTAAAATTCCATCTCAAAAAATAATAATAATAATAACATACTGATAATATCAAATGCTGAACTGGAATTTTCATACATTGATGACACGATTGCAAAGTGGTACAATCATTTTGAAAAGCAGACCTCCAATTCACACCTGGGTATTCACCCAAGAGAAATGAAAACATGTCCACAGACCTGTTGATGAATGTTATTAGACTTCTATTCATAATCACCAAAATCTCAGCCTGGCACAATGTCTCACAACTATAATCCTAGCACTTTGGGAGGCCAAGGTGGGAGGATTGCTTGAGACCGGGAGTTCGAGACCAGCCTGAGGGAACATAATGAGACCCCCATCACTACAACAACAACAAAAAATAGCCAGTGTGGGGGCCCATGTCTACAGTCCCAGCTATTCAGGAGGCTGAGGCGGGAGGATGGTTTGAGTCCAGGAGTTTGAGGCTGCAGTGAGCTGTGACTGCATCACTGCACTCCAGCATGGGTGACAGAGTGAGACTCTGTTTCAAAAAATTAAAATATAAGAATATAGTTTATAAGTAATTACCATTATGTAGTACCAGTCAGCCATGTGTTGCCAGACCCTACTCCTCCCTTCCATCAAATGAATACAGTCACAGCTGATGGCTTTAGACTTGGGAGTGAAAGGCTCATTTGGTTTAGAAAGAATTTCACAAGGGACCTCCTAATCCTTAATTAACTGCTAAAGAAATGGTATGGAGCCAGCTGGGTGCAGTGGCTCACACCTGTAATCCCAACACTTTGGGAGGCCAAGGCAGGTGGATCACGAGGTCAGGAGTTCAAGACCAGCCTGGCCAATATGGTGCAATCCCGTCTCTACTAAAAATATAAAAAATTAGCCAGGCGTGGGGTGGCAGGTGCCTGTAATCCCAGCTATTCGGGAGGCTGAGGCAGAGAACTGCTTGAACCTGGGAGGCGGAGGTTGCAGTGAGCCAAGATCGTGCCACTAGACTCCAGCCTGAGTGACAGAGCAAGACTCCATCTCAAAAAATAAGAAAGAAAGAAAGAAAGAAAGAAAGAAAGAAAGAGAAAGAA
>NW_016825808.1:0-3473 GCF_001698545.2 Rhinopithecus bieti | reverse complement strand
CCGCCCGGCCTAATTTTCTTAATTTATTTTATTGTTTTGAGACGGAGTTTCACTCTTGTTGCCCAGGCTGGAGTGTAATGGCGTAATCTTGGCTCACTGCAAGCTGCGCCTCCCAGGTTCACGTGATTCTCCTGCCTCTGCCTCCCAAGTAGCTAGGATTACACGCGCCTGCCACCACACCCAGGTACTTTTTTGTATTTTAGTAGAGACGGAGTTTCACCATGTTGGCCAGGCTGGCCTCGAACTCCTGACTTAAGGGGATCCACCCGCCTTGGCCTCCCAAAGTGCTGGAATTAACAGGCATGAGCCCCGTGCCCGGCTGTTTTTTGTTTTTTTTTGATTTTGTTTTTTTTAAAATTTATTACTATGTCAATCTCCTATTACTACAGCTCTATTCAGATTTTTTGTTTTTTCATGACTCGGTCTTGGTATATTGTGTATGTGTAGACATTTGTCCACGTAATCAATTATCTAATTTGCCGAAGTATTCTGAAGGACTTCTGAAATTAAGCCTCAGTTGTACAGTCGTATAGTTTTTTGTGCTCTGCTGTATGTATGTATTCTGCTGCTGCTGTTGTGAGTGTAAGGGTTGAGGTGAGGGGAAGCATTCTATTGACCTATGACTTAGCCTCATTTAAAGATAATAGGCGGGGCACAGTGGCTTATGCATGTAGTCCCAGCACTTTCAGAGGCGAAGGTGGGCAGATCGCTTTAGCCTAGGAGTTTGAGAGGAGCCTGGGCAACACAGGGAGATCCTATCTCTACAAAAAATACAAAATTAGCTGGGTGTGGTGGTAGTAGGGGATGAAGTGGGAGGATCGCTTGAGCCTGGAAGGTTAAGACTGCAGGGGCCATGATTGTACCACTGCACTCTAGTCTGGACAACAGAGTGAGATCCTATCTCAAAAAAAATATTATATCAATCTTTATTTATTTATTTATTTGGAGACAAAGTCTCACTCTGTCACCCAGGCTGCAGTGCAGCAACAGAATCCTAGCTCACTGCAGCCTTGAATTCCTGGGCTCAAGCAATCGTCCTGCCTTAGCTTCCCAAGTAGCTAGGACCACAGGCACCTGCTAACATACCCTGCTAATGTTTAAAATTTTTTTTTCTGGAGATGGCCACACCTTTTACTTTTTTTTGTTTTTTGAGGTGGAGTCTTGCTCTTTTGCCCAGGCTGACCACACCTGGCTAATTTTGTATTTTTTTTTTATTTTTTTTTATTTTATTTTTTTGAGACGGAGTCTCGCTCTGTCGCCTGGGCTGGAGTGCAGTGGCCGGATCTCAGCTCACTGCAAGCTCCGCCTCCCGGGTTTACGCCATTCTCCTGCCTCAGCCTCCCGAGTAGCTGGGACTACAGGCGCCCACCACCTCGCCCGGCTCGTTTTTTTGTATTTTTTAGTAGAGATGGGGTTTCACTCTTAGCCAGGATGGTCTCGATCTCCTGACCTCGTGATCCGCCCGTCTCGGCCTCCCCCTACAGGCTTGAGCCACCGCGCCCAGCCAATTTTTGTATTTTTAATACAGACTGGTTTTCACCATGTACGCCAGGCTGGTCTTTAACTCCTGACCTCAAGTGTTCTGCCCTACTACTCTACGATGTCTGCTCTATTATTAACCAAGTTTTCATATGAATACTGGCCCATTGAAGACTCTCTTCTTTTCCTTTCATCTATTTGTTTATCTCCCTGCTAATAGTATGCTGTCCTGAATGTGATGGTTTGGAAATCCTTGGTGTTTGTTAGGCAAGCCATCCACCAGCTATTCAGGAGGCTTTGGCAATTATTAGATGTTAATTCCTGCACACCAGGTGGTGGGAGGTTTGGAAAAGTAGCTTTTGTTGACCTAAAATGTCTGTTTTGAGGATTTTTTTTTTTTTTTTTTTGAGACAGAGTCTCGGTCTGTTGCCCAGGCTGGAGTGCAGTGGCATGATCTCGGCTCACTGCAATCTCCACTTACTGGGTTCAAGTGATTCTTCTGCCTCAGGCTCCCAAGTAGCTGGGACTACAGGCATGTGCCATCATGCCCGGCTAATTTTTTGTATTTTTAGTAGAGATGGGGTTTCACCATGTTGGCCAGGCTGGTCTCAAACTCCTGTCCTCAAGTAATCCACGCGCCTCGGCCTCCCAAAGTGCTGGGATTACAGGTGTGAGTCACCATGCCCAGCTGTATTGGGTATTTATGAAATTGTATAAGGATATCATTTGGAAAAAGGGACATCTTATTGAGGTTTTTCCTGGAACACGTGTCATCTTTCCACTTACTCCATTCTGCTTTGATAGAAATTTTAAAATCCTTCCATGAGGACAATTAAATATTGATTATGAGTCTTATTAACTAGATTAAATTTGGTCTAGAGTAAACTGCTTGCAACCTTCAGAATATTCTCTCTTGGTATAACCACATGGGATGAGCTCAGTTCCCCAGTGGACAAGTTGTGACAACACGTGTGACATATGTCTGCCAGGAAAGCTCATTAAAGACTCAGTGCCCAGAGTGTTTTTTGGGGGCTAGTCTCCTAGGCACCGCTGCTAGTTTGGAGCAAAAGAGTAAGCTTTCAGAAGGAAAACAGTTCAGTCAGTACCATCCTGTTTGTCAATACTAAACCGTTTAGCCACAGTGAGCCACTTTGTCACTTAGGTTGATGGGATCCCTCCCGTAGTCTAAGTTCGCCCTGATAGTAGCAAAGGTTTAACTTGGTGAACACGCCTTTCTAAGGATACCCAGACTCAGGACTGCTGAAAGGAGTGCTGTCTGCGCACCAGGTGGTGGCAGTTTGTTGTGACGGGTACTAGAGATCCTCTACAAAGAGCATTCGGGGCAACGCAGCAGCACAACTGACTCCCTGGACCCACCACGGAGAGGGTGATCCTCCTCTGCGGCTGGCTCTCTGAGTAGGTCAGTTCTCACACCGGAACTGCTGTGAGGGAGGAAGTGCATGTAGATAGAGAGGAGGAGGCTGATGACTCAGTCATGGAGTGAATGTTTGGAGAACCCGGTGTCATGGGATCACTCATGTATTGAGTAGAGATCCCCAGTGCTGAGTCTCACCCCTCCTCCTCCACCCCTGTGGGATGTTTCAGGACTCAGTGGCCTTTGAGGATGTGGCTGTGAACTTCACTCAGGAGGAGTGGGCTTTGCTGAGTCCTTCCCAGAAGAATCTCTACAGAGATGTGATGCTGGAAACCTTCAGGAACCTGGCCTCTGTCGGTAAGAAGGACAACATTTCCTTCCTTAGTGAATTAGAAGACAAGTGTGCTTTAGTCACCAGTGTGGTTGCACAATTTGGAATATGGAAAGAGAATATGTTGGTGAATAAATCGGGCATCGTGGGCCGGGTACAGTGGCTTACCCCTGTAATCCTAGTGTTTTGGGAAGCCACGGTGGGAGGACTGCTTGAGTCTAGGAGTTTGAGACCATCTTGGGCAACATGATGAGACCCTGTCTCTTTAAAAAAAAAAAAAAAAAAAAA
>NW_016825807.1:0-271 GCF_001698545.2 Rhinopithecus bieti | reverse complement strand
TATGCACACACACACGCGCATATGCACACACACACACGCACACACACACACACATATGCACACACACGCACATATGCACACACACACACACGCACATATGCACACACACACGCACATATGTACACACACACGCACATATGCACACACACACATGCACACACACACGCACATATGCACACACACACGCGCATATGCACACACACACACGCACACACACACGCACATATGCACACACACACGCACATATGCACACACACACGCACATATGCAC
>NW_016825806.1:0-669 GCF_001698545.2 Rhinopithecus bieti | reverse complement strand
TTGCATTGCAGTCTTAGGTGAAAAGGAAATATCCTCTGATAAAAACTACAAAGAAGCTTTCTGAGAAAGTTCTTTGTGATGTGTGAATTCATCTCCTAGAGTTACACCTTTTGATTCATGGAGCAGTTTGCTAACACTGTTTTTGTGGAATCTGCAAAGGGATATTTGGGAGCACATTGAGGCCTGTAGTGAAAAGGAAATATCTTCATATAAAACCAAAAGATGCTTTCTGAGGAACCGCTGTGTGATATGTGAGTACACCTCACAGGTTTACACTGTTATTTTCATTGATCAGTTTGCCTACGCTGTTTTCTTGGAATCTGCAATGGGATATTTCAGAGTGCATTGAGACTTATGGTGACAAAGGAATTAGTCTCAGAGAAAAAATAGAAAGAAGCTTTTGGAGAAATCACTTTGAGTTGTTTTACTTCATCTCACAGAGATACACGATTCTTTTCATGGATCAGATTGGTGGCATTGTTTTTGGTGAATCTGACAAGGGATATTTTGGATTGTATTGAAGCCAATAGTGACAAAGGAAATATCCATAGAAAAAACTACAAAGAAGCTTTCTGAGAAAGTTCTTTGTGATGTGTGATTTCATCTCAGAGTTTACACCTTTCCTTTCATGGAGCAGTCTGTTAATAGTATTTAGGTGGAATCTGCAAA
>NW_016825805.1:0-476 GCF_001698545.2 Rhinopithecus bieti | reverse complement strand
CCATTATTCTTTTCTCCCCAAAATCAAATGTTTTTATATACATATCCCAAAGAGATGGTTAGCTATTTAAGGACAAAGGCTGTGCTTTATTAATCTGTTTATTACTCCTACCTGCCACTATTTTGGCCAATTTAGTGCCTTGCACAATTAATTTTGGTTCAATTTTTAGATTGTCTTTAATGGTTGTGAAATTTATGTTTGTGTATTTGTGTTATAAATATTCAAATCTCCCTCTGTACCTTAGGATCTTTGGAATTCAAGCTCATGTAAGGGTGTTCTTTGGCTACTTCTTGTTTTTAAGTCTGAGTGCCCTTTTGGACTCTGGCAGCTATGATTTTTCCAGAGTATGTTTGTCTTCCAATGTCATGTCATACATTTAACAAGTTTTAATTCTATGCAGACTCTTCTAGGGAGAAGTATAGGCAACATCCTGACAAAACTGAACCCGTTATGTACTAAGTGGGACTTGACATTTT
>NW_016825804.1:0-1072 GCF_001698545.2 Rhinopithecus bieti | reverse complement strand
CAAAAGCTTCAATGTGCTACGAAATATTCCATTGAAGATTCAAAGAAAACAGTATTAGCAAGCTTCTCAATGAAGGGAACAGTGTAATTCTGTGAGATGGGTTCACTCATCACAAAGCAGTTTCTCAGAAAACTTCCTTTTGGTTTTTATCTTAGGATATTTCCTTTGTCATCATAGGCTTCAATGTGCTCTCAAATATGCTATTGCAGATTCCTTGAAAACTGTGAGCAAACTTCTCAATGAAAAGAATGGTGCAATTCTGTGAGATGAATTCACACACCACAAAGGAGTATCTCAGAAAGATTCTTTCTACTTTTAATCTGAGGATATTTTCTTTTCACTACACTCCTCAATGCACTTCCAAATATCCCTTTGCAGATTCCATGAAAACAGTGTTAACAAACTGCTCCATGAAAAGAAGGGTGTAACTCTCTGAGATGAATTCACCCATCACAAAGAACTTTTTCAGAAACCTTTCTAGTTATTATCTGAGGGTATTTCATTGTCAACTTGTGGTTCATTGCAGTCCAGAATATCCCCTCTCAGATACCCCAAAAATAGTGCTACCAAACTGCTCTATGAAAAGAATCATGTAACTCTGTGAGATTTCATTTCCCACCATAAGCTTCAATGCGCTCCAAAACATCCCTTTGTAGATTCCACAAAAACAGTGTTAGCAAACTGTTCCATGAGAAAAAGGTGTAACTCTGTGAGGTGAATTCACACATCATAAAGAACTTTCTCAGAAAACTTCTTTCTTATTTCTATCTGAGGATATTTCCTTTGTCACCATAGGCTTCAATGAGATCCAAAATATCCATTCTCAGATTCAAGAAAAACAGTGCTACCAAACAGCTCCTTGAAAAGGATCATGTAATCCTGTGAGATGAATTAACACATCACAAAGCAGTTTCTCAGAAAGCTTCTTTCTAGTTTTTGTATGTGGATATTTCCTTTTCCACCACAAACTTCAATATGCTCCAAAATATCTCTTCTCACACACCACAAAAATATTGATGCCAAAGTGCTCCCTCAAAAGAAACATTTAACTCTGTGAGACGAATGCATACAT
>NW_016825803.1:0-626 GCF_001698545.2 Rhinopithecus bieti | reverse complement strand
TAGTGGTTCAATCTCGGCTCACTGCAAGCTCCACCTCCTGGGTTCACTCCATTCTCCTGCCTCAGCCTCCAGAGCAGCTGGGACTACAGGCGCCTGCCACCACTCCCAGCTAATTTTTTTGTATTTTTAGTAGAGACGGGGTTTCACTGTGTTAGCCAGAATGGTCTCGATCTCCTGACCTCGTGATCCACCCACTTCGGCCTCCCAAAGTGCTGGGATTACAGGCGTGAGCCACTGTGCCCGGCCTTCATACACATGCATTATTGTACAGATACTGGTATCATAAAGTTATTCAAACTCATTTATTTAGTACAGAGGTTCTCACCCAATGGGTATTTATCAAATCATTTTTAAAGCTTTGTTTGCTTGTTTATTTTTAACACTTATGCTGGGACAAATTTGAATATTTTAATTCAAGAGATTGTAAAAGGTCCCATAAATCTGGAAAATTACAGCCTCCACAGATAATTCAGATTTATTTAGAGTTGAGATTGAAGAAATTTGTATTTATATTAAAAAAAGTGATTAAAGCAAATGCACACATAAACTCTCCTCTCCAAGTTGTATATTCAAGTTAAATGCTATAGAACATAGTTCTTAATAGTGACTCTGGAGGCAAACACATT
>NW_016825802.1:0-2386 GCF_001698545.2 Rhinopithecus bieti | reverse complement strand
ATCTCCTGACCTCGTGATCCGCCCGTCTCGGCCTCCCAAAGTGCTGGGATTACAGGTTTGAGCCACCACGCCCGGCCCATAGTATTTCTTTATTAGTCTTTTAATACCCATGGGATCTGTGGTGGTGGCCCCACTTTTATTTCTGGTATTAGTAATTTGCCTCTTTTCTCTTTTTTTCTTAGTTAACCTGATTAGCAGGTTTCCAATTTTATTGATCTTCTCAAATAACTAGCTTTTGACTTTGTTGATTTTCTGTATCAATTTCTTGTTTGCACAATTCATTGATTTGTGCTCTAGTTTTTATTCTTTTTTTTGCTTACTTTGGATTTAATTTGCTTTTCTTTTTCTAGTTTCTTAAGGTGGAAGCTTAAATTACTGATTTTAGATTTTCTTTTCTTCTTTTCTTTTTTTTTCTTTTTTTTCTTTTTTTTTTTGAGACGGGGTCTCTCTCTGTCACCAGGCTGGAATGCAGTGGCGCAATCTTGGCTCATTGCAACTTCCGACTTCCTGGTTCAAGCGATTCTCGTGCCTCAGTCTCCTAAGTAGCTGGGATTACAGGCATGCACCACCACGCCCAGCTAGATTTTGTATTTTTAGTAGAGACATGGTTTCACCACATTGGCCAGGCTGGTCTCGAACTCCTGACCTCAGGTCATCTGCCCGCCTCGGCCTCCCAAAGTGCTGGGATTACAGGTGTGAGCCACTGTGTCTGGCCTCTTCTTTACAAAATGTATGCACTTGATGCTATAAATTTTCCTCTAAAGATTACTTTTGGCCAGGTGCAATAGCTTACACCCATAATCTCAGTACTTTGGGAGGACAAGGTGGGAGTATCACCTGGTTCAAGACTGGCCTGGGAAACATAGCAAAATCCTGTTTCTAAACAAACAAACAAACAAACAAATCGCGGGGCATGGTGGTGTGTGCCTGTAGTCCTATCTACTCAGGAGGCTGAGGCGGGAGGATCATTTGAGCCTAGGAGTTCAAGACTGCAGTGGGCTATGATTGTGTCACTGCACTCCAGCCTGCATGACAGAGTGAGACCTTGTCCCTAAAAAATAAATAAATAATAAAGACTACCTTTGCTGCATTCTATAAATTTTGATAAGTTGTATTTTCATTTAGTTCAAAATATTTTAAAATTTCCCTTGACATTTTTTCTTTTGTCTGTGTCATTTAGAAGTGTGGTGTTTCCATGTATTTTGGGCTTTTCCAGCTATCTTTCTGTTACTGATTTCTAATTTAATTCCGTTGCAGTCTGAGAGCATACTTTGTATGATTACTATTATTTTAAATGTATCAGGATGTGTTTATGGCCCAAAATGTGATCTGTCTTGGTGACTGTTCCATGTGAGCTTGAGAAGAAAATGTATTCTGCTGTTGTTGGATGCAGTAGTCTATAGATGTCCATTAGAGCCAGTTGATTGATGAAGCTATTGAGTTCAATCATGTCCTTACTGATTTTCTGCCTGCTGGATCTGTCCATTTCTGATAGAGTTGTGTTGAAGTCACCAACAATGATAGTGGAATCATCTTTTTATCCTTACAGTTCCATCAGTTTTTGCCTCACATATTTTGATGCTCTGTGTTAGGTACGCACATGTTTAGGACTGCATATCATCTTAGAAAATTGACCCCTTTATTATTATGTAATGCTCTTCTTTGTTCCCAGTGATTTTCCTTGTTGTAAAATCTGTTTGTTTGTTTTTTTTCTGATATCAATATAGTTACTCCTGGGTGGGTGCAGTGGCTCCCACGTGTAATCACAGCACTTTAGGAGGTCCAGGTGGGAGAATCACTTGAGCCCAGGAGTTCAAGACCAGCTTGGGCACCATAGCAACAACCTGTCTCTACTGTATATAGCTGGCGTGGTGGCTTACACCTGTAATCCCAGCACCTTAAGAGGCTAAAGTGGGAGGAATGCTTGAATCTAGGAGTTTGAGACCAGTCTAGGGAGCATAGCAAGACCCCATCTCTACAAAAAATTAAAAAAATTAGCCAGCCATGGTGGCACATGCCTGTAGTCCCATCCACTTGGGAGACTGAGGGAGGAGGATTTCTTGAGCCTGGAAGGTAGAGGCTACAGTGAGCCATGATTGTGACAGAGTGAGACCCTGTCTGAACAACTCCACACACACACACACACAAACACACACACACACACAAACACACACACACACACAAACACACACACACACAAACACACACACAAACACACACACAAACACACACACAAACACACACACAAACACACACACACACACACACACACACACACACACAAACACACACACACACACTCACACACACACACCCACCCCCACACAGACACACAGACACACACACACACACACACCCACAGACAGACACAGACACACACACACAC
>NW_016825801.1:0-1150 GCF_001698545.2 Rhinopithecus bieti | reverse complement strand
AAGAATCATTCTGAGAAAGTTCTCTGTGATGTTTGATTCATGTCACAGATTTACACCTTTTCATTCATGAAGCCGTTTGCTAACACTGTTTTCATTGAACCTGTGAAGGGATATTTGGGAGTGCATTTAGGCCTATGGTGACAAAGGAAATATTCTGAGATTAAAAACTAGAAAGAAGATTTCTGAGAAACTGCTTTTTAATATGTGAATTCATTTTATAGAGATACACTGTTCTTTTCATTGAGCAGATTGATAACACTGTTTTTGTGGAATATGCAATAGGATATTTGAGAGCGCATTGAAACCTGTGGTGACAAAGGAAATATCCTCAATTAAAAACCAAAAAGAAGCTTTCTAAGAAACTGCTTTGTGTTGTGCCAATTCATCTCACAGAGTTACACCTTTGCATCCATGGAGCAGCTTGCTAACACTATTTTCATTGAATCTGCAATAGGATATTTGGAAGCACATTGAAGCCTATGGTGACTAAGGATATATCCTCAGAGAAAAACCAAAAAGAATATTTCTGAGAAACTAGTTTGGGATGTGTGAATTCATCTCACAGGTTTACACTTTTCTTTCATGGAGCAGTTTGCTAATACTATTTTCATGGAATCTGGAAAGGGATATCCACGAGTGCATTGAGGAATATGTTGAAAAAGGAAATATACTCATTCTAATACTGGAAAGAGCTTTCTGTGAAACTGCTTTTTCATGTGTCAATTCATCTCACAGAGTTGCACCGTTCTTTTCATTGATAAGTTTGCTATCACTTTTTTCGTGAAATCTGCAATGGGATATTCTGGAGTGCATTGAGGAATGTGGAGAAAAAGGAAATATCCTCAGATAAATACTAGAAAGAAGTTGTCTGAGAAACAGCTTTGTGATGTGTGAATTAGTATCACATAGTTACACCATTCTTTTCATAGAGCAGTTTGGCAGCTCTGCTTTTGGGGAATCTGAGAAGGGATATTTTGGATCACATTGAAGCCTAGGGAGACAAAGGAAATATCTTCAGGTAAAAATTAGAAAGAAGCTTTCTCAGAAATTTCTTTGTAATGTGTGTATTCACCTCAGAAAGTATCACATTTCTGTTCACGGAGCAGATTTCTAACACAGTTTTCATGGAATCTTCAAAGGGATGTTTGGG
>NW_016825800.1:5937-8427 GCF_001698545.2 Rhinopithecus bieti | reverse complement strand
GACAAAATTTTTCATAGTATTCAGGCATCCTGTTTTAATTTTTATTACTGAAAAAGTAAGTGATATCTTCAATTCCTGGCCCATTTTGTGAAATTTCTTTTGAAAAAAAAATTTTTTTTTAGAGATAGGGTCTTGCCCTGTCCCCCAGGCTTGAGAGCAGTGGTGCCGTGATGGTTCACTGCAGCCTCAACCTCCTGGCTCAAGCAGTCCTCCCACCTCAGCCTGCCGAGTTGCCGAGTAGCTGGGACCACAGGCATGCACTACCATCCTGGCTTATGTTTTATTTTTTGTAGAGACAGGGTCTCACTGTGTTGCCCAGGCTGACCTCAAACTCCTTGGGCTCAAGGGATCCTCCTGCCTTGGCCTTTTAAAGTCCTGGGATTACAGGTGTGAGCCACTGAGCCCAGCTGTGAAATTTAAAATTTATTTATTTATTTATTTTTTGAGACAGAGTTTCACTCCTGTTGCTCTTGTTGCCCAGCCTGGAGTGCAGTGGCGTTATCTCGGCTCACCACAACCTCCTCCTCCCGGGTTCAAGTGATTCTCCTGCCTCAGCCTCCCTAGTAGCTGGGATTACAGGCATGCACCACCACACCCAACTAATTTTGTATTTTTTGTAGAAACGGAGTTTCTCCAAGTTGGTCAGGCTGGTCTTGAACTCCCGACCTCAGGTGATCTGCCCACCTCAACCTCCAAGAGTGCTAGGATTACAGGCGTAAGCCACTGTGCCCGGTGCAAAACCATTATTTTTTGAATTAAAATGGGACTCCTTATTCTCTCAGAATATCTCTAATTTTTTTACTTTTTATTTTTTATTTTGTTTTGAGATGGAGTCTTGTTCTGTCACCCACGCTGGAGTGCAGTGGCACGATCTCAGCGCACTGCAACCTCCGCCTCCCGTGTTCAAGTGATTCTCCTGCCTCAGCTTCCCAAGTAGCTGGGACTACAGGCGCCCACCACCACGCCTGACTAATTTTTGTATTTTTAGTAGAGACCGGGTTTTACCATATTGATCAGGCTGGTCTCGAGCTCCTGACCTTGTGATCTACCCACCTCGGCCTCCCAAAGTGCTGGGATTAGAGGCATGAACCACCACGTCCAGCCTGTAACTTTTTAATAACCTTTTAAATTTAAGGCTGGGTGTGGTGACCTCATCTCTATTAAAAAAAAAAAAAAGAAAAAAATACTGGAGCATGACACGCACACCTGTATTCCCGGATATTCAGGAGGCCAAGGTGGGAGGATTGCTTGAGCCTGGGAAGTGGAGGTTGCAATGAGCCGAGATCACACCACGGTAGTCCAGCCTGGGCCACAGAGCAAGACCCTGTCTCAAAACAAACAAATAAATTTAATTGGATAAGATGTTTTTAAGTACTCATTGATGTAATTAGAATGGGGTGACAACTTCTGGTTTGACATATGTTAAAATACTTGGTTGAAATGGGAATATTTATAAAATAACCTTTTTTGTTTGTTTGTTTTGCAGCATGGAAATTACTTTGCTTACGTGCAAATGTTTAACTCACGTATCTTAACCAAATATACACTCTTACTTGGACAAGATGAAAACTCTGTTATAGAGAGTTTTACTGCATCTGTAGATCGGAAATTCATCTCTTTGATGTCATTAAGTAAGTTTTCTTTCTTTGAACTTTCAGAGATTATAAATAGAGGAATGTTATCAGATAATGTCTGTTTTTGAATCTTAGACTTTGTGAAGCATTCAGTTACAGCCATTTCTGTGCTTCCTTACAGCATTCATGCCTTCACTTTTTTTTGAGATGGAGTCTCGCTCTGTTGCCCAGGCTGGAGTACAGTGGCACAACCTCTGCTCACTGCAGCCTCTGCCTCCCGGACTCAAACAATTCTCCTGCCTCAGCCTCCTGAGTAGCTGGGATTACAGGTGCCCACCACCACATCCGGCTAATTTTTGTATTTTTAGTAGAGACAGGGTTTCACCATGTTGGCCAGGCTGGTCTCAAACTCTTGACCTCAGGTAATCTGCCTGCCTTGGCCTCCCAAAGTGCTGGGATTACAGGCGTGAGCCACCTTGTCCGGCCCATACATTTGCCTTTTGTACTTTGCATGTCTGGCCATGCATTAAATCAGTGATCCTGTGTTTTGAGGGCCTATTGAAGTACTTTAGGTATAGCATCCTTTTCTAACATTGCTTTGTACATTTTATGTCAAATTCACCATAAGCTGGCCGGGCATGGTGGCTCATGCCTGTAATCCCAACACTTTGGGAGGCCGAGGTAGGTGGATCACGAGGTCAGGAGATCGAGACTGTCCTGGCTAACATGATAAAACCCCGTCTACTAAAAATACAAGAAATTAGCTGGGCGTGGTGGCGGGCGCCTGTAGTCCCAGCTACACGGGAGGCTGAGGCAGGAGAATGGCGTAAACCTGGGAGGCGGAGCTTGCAGTGAGCTGAGATCCGGCCACTGCACTGCAGCCCGGGCAACAGAGCAAGACTCTGTCTCAAAAAAA
>NW_016825800.1:0-1354 GCF_001698545.2 Rhinopithecus bieti | reverse complement strand
AGAGTTTTAGTCTTGTTGCCCAGGCTGGGGTGCAATGGCGGGATCTCAGCTCACTGCAACCTCTGGCTCCCAGATTCAAGCAATTCTCCTGCCTCAGGCTCCCAAGTAACTGGGATTACAGGCATGTGCCACCACACTTTGCTAATTTTTTTTTTTTTTTTTTTTTTTTTTTTTGTTTGTTTTGTTTTTTTTTTTATTTTTATTTATATTTTTTTCACTCTGTCGCCCAGGCTGGAGTGCAGTGGCGCAATCTCCGCTCACTGCAAGCTCCGCCGCCTCCCGGGTTCACACCATTCTCCTGCCTCAGCCTCCCTAGAAGCTGGGACTACAGGCGCCCCCCACCATGCCCAGCTAATATTTTTGTATTTTTAGTAGAGACGTGACCATGTTGGTCAGGCTGGTCTCGAACTCCTCACCTCAAGTGATCCACCCACCTCAGCCTTCCAAAGTGCTGGGATTACAGGCGTGAGCCACTGCACCTGGCCAACTTCTGTCTAGTTTTAAAACATTTTCATCATGTCAAAAGGAACCTCTGGACCCATTAGGCAGTTGCTCCTCATTCTCCTCTGCCCACTACCCCGGCAACCACCAATCTGCATTCTTCTGTGGATTTGCCTTTTTGGGGTATTTTGTGTAAATGAAATCATACAATACTTTCTGTGTCTGGCTTCTTTGACTTAGACTTAGCCTAATTTTTGTTTTTGTATTTAGTTTTTAGTAGCACTGAGGTCTTGCTATGAGCTCCTCCTGCCTCAGCCTCTGCAAGTGTTGGGATTACAGGAAAGAGCCACCACATCTGGCTAGCCAAATGTTTTTGAGGTTCATCCACATTGTTGCATGTATCAGTGTTTCATTCCTTTTCGTGGCAGAGTAATATTCCATTGTATGTATATAATACAGTTTGTTATCTGTTCATTCATTAATATTTCAGCTATTTCCACCTTTTGGTTATTGTGAATAATGCTATGAACATTGGTGTGCATGTATTTGTGTACCAGTTTGTTGTTGTTGTTGTTGTTGTTGTTGTTTTTTGAGACAGAGTCTTGCTCTGTTGCCCAGGCTAGAATACAGTGGCGCGATCTGGGCTCACTGCAAGCTCCGCTTCCCGGATTCATGCCATTCTCCTGCCTTAGCCTCCGGAGTAGCTGGGACTACAGGCGCCGGCCACCACACCCAGCTCATTTTTTGTATTTTTAGTAGAGACAGGTTTCACTGTGGTAGCCTGGATGGTCTCAATCTCCTGACCTCGTGATCCGCCCGCCTCGGCCTCCCAAAGTGCTGGGATTACAGGTGTGAGCCACTGCGCCCAGCTGTGTACCAGTTTTTTTTTGTTTGTTTGTTTGTTTGTTTTTTT
>NW_016825799.1:0-1152 GCF_001698545.2 Rhinopithecus bieti | reverse complement strand
CACCTGTAGTCCCAGCTACACAGGAGGCTGAGGCAGGAGAATGGCCAGAATCCGGGAGGCAGAGCATGCAGTGAGCTGAGATCGCGCCACTGCACTCCAGCCTGGGCGACAGAGTGAGACTCTGTCTCAAAAAAAAAAAAAAAAAAAAAAAGCGCAGAACCCAGTGGATATTTGTTGGATACTGACTGTCTCTGCTGCTCCCATTGTGCTTTCTAGTCTCCTGAGGTCTTCCCTACATGTCTCTTGTTTTAGCTTCACTTACCTGCGTTATCAGTCAGGACCATGCGGCTAATCAAGTCATGTCACAAAAATACTAACTGTCATAAAAAAGCCAACAAAACTTTTCTCAGAAATTTCTCTGTCCTCGCCTTATCAATCCCATGTTTTATATCCCCCGGCAACCCCCGTTGTACTTTATCTCCTCTTCCTTTTATGATTTTCTAAGTCTGGATAATGCCATAAAATCATGTTAATTTGAGACAAGGAAGATTAATTCTGTGCAATTCCAGGAAGGTCACAATTCATCTCTTGTTGATTTCATATTCACTTCTAGTTGACTTTTTTTATTCTGTGACCATTTAAACCTTTTCCACGATTTTAAGGTTGCTATCTAATCCATGTCTCCTCAATTTCAGCACATGGATGGATTATTCAGTGTTAATGAAAGGGTGAAAGGACTAACTTTATGAGAACTGCCTCAGATCTTTTATTCTCAACATTGTCTGTATTTTCATCCATCTCATCTTCCTTTGTCTCTATTTTTTAAGAAACAGTCTTCTTTCCTTGCTAAAACCACATTCCTTTATTTGTTCTTTTAATTTGCATGTCTTCATTAATCATATGGTGCCTTGTTCCATAAATAGTCACAATCTTGGGCCAGGTATGGTGGCTTATGCCTGTAATCCAGGCACTTTGGGAGATCGAGGCAGATTGATCACCTGCGGTCAGGAGTTGGAGACCAGCCTGGCCAATGTGGTGAAATCCTGTTTTTACTAAAAACACAAAAAACTTAACTGGGCGTGGTGGCAGGCACCTGTAATCCCAGCTACTCAGGAGGCTGAGACCTGCAGGAGAATTGCTTGAACCTGGGAGGTGGAGGTTGCAGTGAGCCGAGATCACATCATTGCACTCCAACCTGGGTGACAGAGCAAG
>NW_016825798.1:0-1312 GCF_001698545.2 Rhinopithecus bieti | reverse complement strand
AATGTGTGAGCTGTGTGTGTGAAGCTGGGTGTGTCTTTCCTGAGCCAGGTGTGCATGTCTGCGAGTGTGCTGTGTGTGTGCAGGTTTGCGTCTGTTACTTGACCTAGAGCTGTGTGTGCCAGCGAGTGTGTCACAGGCCATGTGTGTGCGCCGCTGGTCCGGCGGAGGCGGCTGCTCCTGCCCGGTCCTGTCCCGTCCGGCCCCGGGGCTGGGCTGGGGAGGCCGTTCACTCCCGAAACCCCCATTCCACCCAGCGCCAAGCCCCACAGTGGCGTCTGGGACCCCTGGCCAGGGGCCTTGGCCGGCGCCCCTCCCCCGCCCACCAGGCCTCCCGTAGCGGTGAGGGGGGTGCCCCCGCAGCCCCTCCCCGGCCCTGCCGCGGGTCCCGCTTTGTCTGGCAAAGAAAGCGCGAGGCCGGCCGGGGGGAGGGGGTGTCTAGACGGCGCGGCCATTGTCCCGAGCGGGGGAGGGGAGAGAGGAGAAGAGGAGGGGCGGGGGGCCCCTGGCCGACTGGGGAGGGGCTCCGGCCGTGGGGAGGGGGCGCTGGAGCCGAAGGGGAGCACGTGAGTCCTCGCCCCTTCCCCTCCCCGTGCAGGGGCGGGGTCCCAGGGCCTCCGGGTCCCCGCGGCCAGAGGAGGGAGCGGGGCTGCGGGCGGGGGAGGGGGCGCGCGCGCCGCCGAGGCTCCGGCTCCGAATCCGGCTCCGGGTCTTGCTGCGCGCCGGTCTGGGAAGTTTTCTCCGAGTTCAGAGCTCCCAGAACTTCGCGCCCCCTCCCCACCCCCCGCCGGGCCCGGCCCGCCCCGGGTGTCGGGGGCGGGGTGGGGGGGCTTTTGTGCGAGAGGTCCCCGGCCTAAGAGTACCAGAGCCCCCAACCATAACCTACCCAGGACTCCAGGCGTGAGTTGGATGGGGACGAGTCCCGGACTCTGTACACCCTCCCCACCTCGAGTCCCTGATCCCCGCACCTCGAGCTCCCAGTCTCGGACTCCTGGGTCCCTTCATCTTCTGCTCTGATCGCTCAAGGGTCCCTGTTCCTTGGGCCTCTGGGGTCCTCCCCATTCTGAACCTCTGGGACCTCCAGGACTGGCATGCAACCCCGGGATCCTGCGCCCCTTCCCCGACCCTGGTTCCTGCCTCCCATGAACGCCCCCAGCCCCGGCCTTGGGGGTTCTTGCACTCCCTCTCTGCCGCCCTCGTCCCATCCGCCAGGTCCCGGCCCCTCACCTGCAGCCCCAGGCCCCGCTAGCAGCAGCAGCAGGGGCAGCGCCCGCACGGGTGGCGGTAGCGGTGGCGGCGACATCGGGCGACGGCG
>NW_016825797.1:0-1506 GCF_001698545.2 Rhinopithecus bieti | reverse complement strand
ACCGCGCCCGGGCTCTTCATTTAATTTTCAAAGTGATGACGATGATTCTCAGTGCACAGATGGAGACTCTGAGCCCTAAATAAACTGCTAAATAACTGCTAAATAAACTGCTCTCAAGGACACGAGCACTTTCTGCAAAGAGCCCCAGATCCTAACTAGGACTTATGTTGCCTGTGCTGGGAAGAGACCCTAATGCCTCCTTGCTGCGGGAGTCCCGACTGCAGACGTAGGGTCTCAGTCCCCACCCCAAGAAGCTGTAGGTCCAGTTGGAGGAGAGACACCCACAAGGAAAACTGAACTGAAAAGGAATTGGACTGAGGAAATTGAACTGATCAGGCAAAGTGGGGCCTCTGCTATATCCAGGGTCTCCAGAGAAAGGACTAGAAGCCACTATCCCAATTCTGAGGCCTCAAGGAAGCAGCAAGTTCCTGGGAGGAAACAGTATCCCACAGGTTTCATCCTCCTCCTGTCACTCTTCTAGGTAGGGAGGGAGGGCTCCCCCATGTCCCACACAAACACACAGAAAGGAGAGGCCATGGCAGCACAGGCTCAGAACCTGAAGGGCTTGGGGACATTGCCAGCCCCATCCCTCGTTTTATACACCAGGTAGGGCAGGAACTATGGTAGGTCCACAGAAAGGGGCCAGCAGAAGCACAGCCAGGACGCAGGCCTCCCGGGCTGCCCAGTTTCTCCTGGACAGAACATTTCCCTTCCCTAGCAGCCCCCAACGTGGAGCACTGGATTTGGAGTCAGGAGACCTGTCGTCTTCTGCACTCACTCTGAGACCAGCTCCTGTGTAATCATGAGTGAGTGCCTTCCCATCTCTGGGTCTCGGCTTCCACCTCTCTAAAATGAAGGGGTTGGATTCCGTCCAATGTTATAAGAGCCAAAGGTTATGAGTTGGTGGCCCCCCCACCACTCCAGGTTTCTCCAATCTCTCCAGGGGTCTCAGAGACCCCAGACAGAAGAGAAACTTGGACAGAGGCTTGGGTGGGGGTGGAGGTGGGGATTCTGAGCCCTGGATCCAGCCTCTGCTGAGTGCCAGGCCTACAGGCAGGCAGTCAGAGCGGGCAAGAGCCATCCTCTACACAGAGGGAATTGGCCCCTCGTGGATGGACAGAGGCCAGAACCTAACTGGGGTCTCAACCACCCTTCTTTCCTCCACAACCCCATCCCAGGAATGGTGGCCTCCGAAGCCAGCCTGGCAAGGGAACTGGTTGTCAAGTGGAGACTTCCCGGAGCTGGGGGTGATGGGAAGCAGGGTGACGGGAAAGGTCCTGAGGTTGCTTCCTCCCCTTTTGTTTGGATCTCAGACTGACCTGGGAACAAAATGGGCAGCCATGGGGTATTCTGATGGTGGGGAGTTGGAGGGGGAGAAAGGACCCCCCCTTAGGCTGCTTTGCAAGTTAAAATAGCTGTGAAGATCTGTCTCCCAGAATTCTAAAAGCTAAAATACCTTATGAACCACCACCAGACCATTATGCCTGGAGTGGAAGAATCCCTTTT
>NW_016825796.1:0-258 GCF_001698545.2 Rhinopithecus bieti | reverse complement strand
CCCAGGACCCAGGACCCAGGACCCAGGACCCAGGACCCAGGACCCACGACCCAGCACCCAGGACTCAGGACCCAAGACCCTGGACCCAGGACCCAGGACCCAGGATCCAGGACTCAGAATTTAGGACTCAGGACCCAGGACCCAGGACTCAGGACTCAGGACCCAAGACCCAGGACCCAGGACTCAGAATTCAGGACTCAGGACCCAGGACCCAGGACCCAAGACCCGGAACCCCTTTGCTACAGCCCCTCCCCACAT
>NW_016825795.1:0-1824 GCF_001698545.2 Rhinopithecus bieti | reverse complement strand
GCTTTGTTCTTTATACAAATGAAAACAGGGGAATGGTTTGGATTCCAAGGGAGGAACAGAGAAATGAGCTGGGGAATTGACAGTGGAATTGGCTCTATGTCATCACTTTTTAATCTATGCTTTAGTAAGCTTTTTGCCAATACGGAATACAATAGACTTCTTTGCATACTTGATGTTATTCTGGATAACAGCCCAAGTCTTAAGAAATCTAGGCTGGACACATAAAAAAACTAGAAATATTTGCATTTATTTTTTTAAAATCTCTGACTAGAAGTGGTTTTACACAACCAAGACCGTTATTTATAAGTTCACTCATTTGTTGAAAATGTAGTCTTTTCTTGCCCACTCACTTGCCCTTAAAAGAGTATAAATAAAGCAAAATGCAGTAATCCAATGAACCCCTGTACCCATTATAGTACTTAAAAAAGAAAAAGAAAACATTCCATCAGAAAGCTGAGAGTTCTTTGCATATATTATCCAATTTACTTTTACAGAGTTTCTGGGATACAGCTAGAATAGTTGTCATCATTCCTGGGGTGCCTTGATGCCATTGTTGCCTAGTAAATTGCAAAACAATTCTGGGCCTAAAAATAAATACTTCAGTTCTCGGTACAGCCTGGTCAAATTCAGCGCTCAATAGCTCATAATGTTCCCACAAATGAAGTAGATCCTATTTCTTGTTTTGCTTCTCTCTTGAGATTCATTTCAAACTTGTAGAAATCATTTATTTTAACTGTCGAAGAATCTCAGAGCTGGTAGGTTTTAATGCTAAAAAAGAATTTGGCAGCTATTTCCATGATTGGCTTGGGAGTGGTATTCTAAGTCACCCTTCATAAGCCCTTGCTCTGCTCCTGTTCAGATTCAAGTCACAACAAGAAGTAGGAAAAAATGTCATCGAGAATAAAAAAAAGTCAAATAGGTTGATATTCAAAAATGAATTCTGCTGGAAAGCACAGCAAGTATGAGATACCAGTGGCCAAATTTTATTCAAATCTGAAAGTGATTTTTATGTTAAGCATTGTTGAGAGGAGAGGGAGACTGATGTGGATGTGTCAATGTAAAATCATGGTTGATAGACACCTCCAAATGGGAGCATAAACTTCAGTTAGCTCCTGTCGGCAGGAGAGCCCAACAATGCCTCCAAGGACCTTAAAGGTTAACAATAAAATCTCAAATTGAATCCTCATTCTCAATGTGAGCCAATCTGTTATAAAACAATGAATTGGCATGAACATACCAAGGCCAATGAGTACAGTTAAGCAAGAGCCTGTCAGCGTGCCCATACTTAATCACCCATGCAGAGAGTAACTCTCCATGACATTAAAGATGCTATATTTGATGGAATGTCACAGTTAGTTGACACTGGCCTTATCCTGGATTGTAGATTCTCTGTCACATCCTGCCAGTTTAGAGCAGGACCTAATGATTACAGTGTTTTACCTTATAAGCCATGAGAAACCAAAGCTGAGTTTAACTGTGTAAATTGCTGCCCAGTGTCACAGTTGCCAACTGGAAGTGATTGATAGAGGGTATGACCAGCCATATGGAAGAAAAGAAAGTGAAAAGTGTTTTCAAGATCAGTATTATGCCCTAACCATGAGTAGAAAAGCTTATAATCTAATGAAACCAAAGGAAAAGGATTAGTAAGAGTTTTAAAAAACTTTGAGACTGCAGGTCATGCCATCCTTTGGTGACCTGAATGTAACAGAAAATTCATCTCTGTGGTCAGAGGGCAGATAATGCCCACAAGTAGAAAGAAGTTTGGATGGATTATTATTATTATTATTATTGTTTTTTTTTTTTTTTTTTTTTTGAGACAGAGTT
>NW_016825794.1:0-1821 GCF_001698545.2 Rhinopithecus bieti | reverse complement strand
CATCTTGAAAACTGTCATGGACGGTTCCACGAAGGGACTTTTGGGAGCACAATCAGGACTATGGTCAAAAGAAAATATCTTCAGATAAAACTGGAAAGAAGCTTTCTGTGAATCTACTTTTTTCTATGTTTATTCTTCTCAAATAAATGAAGCTTTCTTTACATTACGCAGCTTGGAAACTCCCTCATGGAAGAATCCACGATGGGATATTTGGGATTACATTCGGGTCTACAGTCAAATAGGAAATATAGTCAGATAAAACTGGAGAGAAGCTTTCTGAGAAACTGCTTGGTGATGTATGCATTCCACTCAGGGGTTTCAATGTTCTTCTCATAAGGCACAGTTGGAACACTGTTCCTGTAAAACCAAAAGAGTGATATTCGGAGCACATTGAAGCCTATGGAAAAAAGTGAAATGTCGTCCAATAAAAAACAGAAAGAAGCACTGGAAGAAAGTGCTCTCAGACATACCCATTCTTTTCACAGGGATAGAGCTTACTCTACATTTCCCAGTTTGAAAGTCGGCCTCTGAGGGTTGTGAGAAGGGATAGTAAGTGGCAACTGGAGGGCTGTGTCAAGCAAGAAAATGTCTCTCATCGAATATTGGAGAGATGCATTCTGCCCAACACTTTTGGGATGTCTGTGTTCATCTCAAAGAGTTAAATCATTCTTTAGATTGAAAAGTTTGAAATCACTGTTTCTGTGGAATCTGAGAAAGGACATTTGGAGACGCTCTTTAGAATACCCTGAAAAGAAATAACTTCAGAGAGAAACCAGAACGAAGCTTTCTGTGAAACTGCTCTGTGTCACATGAATTCTGCTCACACAGTTAAGCTTCTTTTTTCACTGAGCAGTATCATGACACTTATTGTTTAGAGTGTGAAGGGATATCCAGGAGCAATTTGAGGGTTATGGTGAGAAAGGCCACGTCTTCAGATAGAAACTGGAGAGAAGCTTTCTGAGGAGCTGCTTTGTGACGTGTGCATTCCACTCACAGAAATATACCTTTCTTCTCTCAGAGGATTCTGGAATTCCTTTTGGAGAAAAAGCTACCAAGAGACATTTGGGAGTATAGGGACGGCTGTGGTGAAAAAGGAAATATCCTCCCACAAAACTGGAAAGAACGTTTCTGTGAAACTGCTTCATGTTAGGTATATGTATTCATCTTGCATAGTTCTTATATTATGCAGTTTGGAACCTCCGTCATGAACGGATCCGTGAAGGGATATTTGGGAGCACATTCAGGACTTCGGTGAAAGAGGAGATATCATCAGATAAAAATTGGAAAGAAGCTTTCTGAGGAAATACTTTGTGATGTATGCATTCCGCTCAGGGAGTTATACCACTTTTTCACAAGGCAAGGATTGAACACTGTTCTTTAGATTGTGCAGTATGAAATCACTGTTTCTGTGGAATTTGAGAAAGGACATTTGGAAAGGCTCTATAGAATATCCTGAAAAAGAAATAACCTCAGAGAGAAACCAGAAAAAAGCTTTCTGCGAAACTGCTCTGTGTCACGAGAATTCCACTCACTGAGTTAAGATTCTCTTTTCAATGAGCAGTATCATAACACTGTTTTTGTTTAGTCTGTGAAGGGATATTCAGTAGTGATATGTGGGTTACAGTGAGAAAGGAAACGTCTTCGGAAAGAAACTGGAGAGAAGCTTTCTGAGGAGCTGCTTTGTGACCTGTGCATTCCACTCACAGAAATATGCCTTTCTTCTCCTAGAGGATTCCAGAATCCCTTTTGTAGAAAGAGCTACCAAGAAACATTCAGGAGTATAGGGAAGCCTATAGTGAAAAAGAAATATCCTCAGACAAA
>NW_016825793.1:0-913 GCF_001698545.2 Rhinopithecus bieti | reverse complement strand
CTCCGTCTCAAAAAAAAAAAAAAAAAAGAAAAGAAAAGAAAAGAGGGAATCCTCCTTAAGTCATTCTATGAAGTCAGTATCACCCTAATACCAAAACTAGGAAATGACATAACCATAAAAGAAAACCACAGACCAATATCCCTGATGAACCTAGATGCAAAAATCCTTAACAAAATACTAGCTAACCAAATCCAAACCACATCAAAAAGATAATCCACCATGATCAAGTGGGTCTCATACCAGAGATGCAAAGATGGTTTAACATCTGAGGTCAATAAATGTGGCATACCAGATAAACAGAATTAAAAACAAAAATCACACAATCATCTCAATAGACTCAGAAAAAGCATTTGACAAAATCCGGCATCGATTTACGATTAAAACCCTTAGCAAAACTGGCATACAAGGGACATACCTTAAGGTAATAAAAGCCATCAATGACAAACCCACAGCCAACAGTATCCTGAATGGAGAAAAGTTGAAAGCATTCCCCCTGAGAACTGGAACAAGAAAAGGAGGTTCACTTTCACTACTTCTATTCAACATAGTACGGGAAGTCCCAGCCAGAGAAGTTGGACAAGAGAAAGAATTAAGGGGGCATCCAAATGGGTAAAGAGGAAATCAAACTGTCTCTGTTTGCTGATGACATGATTGTATACCTTCAAAACCCTAAAGACTCATCTAAAAAGCTTCCAAAACTGGGAAATTCAGCAAAGTCTTAGTATAAAAATTTAATGTACACAAATCAGTAGCCCTGCTATGCACCAACAGCAACCAAGCTGAGAATCAAATCAAGAACTCAATCCCTTTTACAATAGCTGAAAGAAAATAAAATTAAATTATTAGGAATATATTTAACTGGCCGGGCGCGGTGGCTCAAGCATGTAATCCCAGCACTTTGGGAGGCCGAGAC
>NW_016825792.1:0-1148 GCF_001698545.2 Rhinopithecus bieti | reverse complement strand
GGGATATTTGCGAGTGCATTGAGGCAAATGGCGAAAAAAGAAATATAGTCAGACGAAAACTAGAAACAAGATTTCTGAGAAACAGCTGTGTGATTCTTGAATTCAACTCACAGAGTTACACCGTATTTTTCATGGAGAAGATTGGTATCACTGTTTTTGGGGAATCTGAGAAGGAATATGTTGGATCGCATTGATGTCTATGGTGACAAAGAAAATATCCCCATATAAAACTAGAAGGAAGTTTTCTGAAAAGTTCTTTGTGATGTGTGAATTCATCTCACTGAGCTACACCTTTCTTTTCATGGAGCAGTTTGAAAACCCTGTTTTTGTGGAATCTACAAAGTGACATATCAGAGCGCATTGAGGTCTATGGTGAAAAAGGAAATAGCCTCAGAAAAAAACTGGAAAGATTTCTGAGAAACTACTTTTGGATGTGTGAATTGAACTCACAGAGATACACAGTTGTCTTCAGTGAGGTGTTTGATAACACTGTATTTGTGGAATCTGCAATAGCATATTTGGGAGTACATTGAAGAATATAGTGACAAAGGAAATATCCCCAGGCAAAAACCAGAAAGAAGGTTTCTGAGAAACCGTTTGGTGATGTGTGAGTTCATCTCATAGAGATACACCTTTATTTTCATGGAGCAGTTTGCTAACACTGTTTTCGTGGAATCTACCAAGGGATATTCACGAGCCCATTGAGGCCTATGGAGAAAAAGGAACTATCCTTAGACAAAAACTAGAAAGAAGCTTTCTGAGAAACTGCTTCGTGACTTGTGAATTCATCTCACAGTGTTACACAATTCTTTTCATGGAGCAGTTTGGCAGCACTGTTTTTGGGGAATCTGAGAGGGGATATTTTGGATCACATTGAAGTCTATGGTGACAAAGGAAATATCCTCAGATAAAAACTACAAAAAAGTTTTCTGAGAACCCGCTGTGTGAAGAGATAACTCATCTCACAGTGTTACATGATTCTTTTCATGGATCAGTTTGGTAGCACTGTTTTTGGGCAATCTGAGAAGGGATAATTTGGATCACATTGAAGCCTATAGTGACAAAGGAAATGTCCTCAGATAAAAACTAAAAGAAGATTTATGAGAAAGTTCTTTTGACGTGTGAATTCATCTCACAGAGTTCCACCT
>NW_016825791.1:0-1386 GCF_001698545.2 Rhinopithecus bieti | reverse complement strand
CACAACTCACCCACCTCATATGTAAGAAACATACACGGCCGGGCGCGATGGCTCAGGCCTGTGTCTCAGCACTTTGGGAGGCCGAGGTGGGTGGATTACAAGGTCAGGAGTTCGAGATCAGCCCAGCCAACATGGTAAAACCCTATCTCTACTAAAAATACAAAAATTAGCCAGGTGTGGTGGTGGGTGCCTGTAATCACATCTACTCAGGAGGCTGAGGCAGGAGAATCTCTTGAGGCTGGGAGGCGGAGCTTGCAGTGAGCCAACATCGTGCCATTGCACTCCTGCCTGGGCGACAGAGCAAGACCCCATCTTACACACACTCTTACACACACACTCCCCTCTCCTGGAAAAACATCACTCACAGATCGATTAACATATGCAGAAAACACCACATTTCAAGTCAAACTTACACTAAAAAATGCACAAATTTACACCCAGAACAGTGAAGATGTTGAGAAAAATATCAGACACAATATGCCCCAGATACATGGCCGACTTGGAGAATCAAACAGTGCCAGAGCATAAAACCCACAGAAAATACAACAGCTTGCCCAGCAGAAATACAAAACGCAGACGCACACCCCAGAAATGCAGTGCAGCCACAAACACACGGCGCGAACACGTGCTGGGGACACACACAGACAAGACCATCCATACCAAACAGCACACGGGCCCCCAGAACACCAATGCCAGATGCAACTCACACCACAAAGCTTGGAATCACACACACACAATAAGGTCCTGAACACACATAAATCCACACTGGAACCTCAAACACTGCATATCCAGAGATTGAGGGGGAAGGGGCTTGCTTTCACCCCCCCAACCTTCCCACACCACCTCGCCGACCCGGGTCCCAGGCCCGTCTTGGGGGCCGGGGGGAGGGGGCAGGAAGGCCTGAGCTGGCCTCCCCCAGCGGCTTCCTGCCCCACGGGGGCTGCACAGGAAGCTGGGGCTCCAGCCGGAACCCAGGCTCCCCCCACAACTTCCCTCCGTGGCCCCGGCTGCCTGCAGAGGCAGGGGTGGGGCAGGGGAAGGGAGCGGGAAGCCCCAAACCCCCTGCCCTGCCCCTGCGGTCAGCCACGGGCGGGGGCAGACTTGTCCTGACGGGGCTAAGCCACCCATCGGGCCTGGGTGCCAGGGTGGCAGGGCAGGGGCAGTGCGCACGCGGCCAGGAGAAGGTGCTGAGCCCACAGTTTCCCCTCCCCACCCTGTGGGGCTCTGCCAGCTCACCCGGCAGCCCGGGGCAGGTGGGCGGGGTGTGTCACGAGGGCGTGTCGGGCAGGCCGACCACACCGCGAGTGTGCAGCCAGCACTTGTCCTCAGGCCGAGGCACGAGCTGGGGCTGGGCATGTGAGGGCCGCGTCTGCCACCCTGGGGTGT
>NW_016825790.1:0-1147 GCF_001698545.2 Rhinopithecus bieti | reverse complement strand
AATAATTATAATAATAAATTATATAATTGATAATCAAGCATCTAAATATAATAAATCTAATAAATTATATATATAATCAGACATCTAATTATATATATAATTGAACATATTAGTCAAGTAAAACATGATGTTTTACTTGCCAGATCTAGGCCCACTTAAAGATTAAAAATATATATAACTTGCATTTTCACCTTAGAATATCTAAAAGTTATATACTCACAAGTTTTCATTTGCAAGGCTTTCTATGTGAAAAAGATCCTGTGCTCAAAAGGCAACCATTTTCCAGCTGAAAAACTACATGTCTGTGGGCCTGTCTAGACCACGGTAATGGGCTCCCAGTTGGGTTAAACATGTTCTCTGAAAATGCGATATATAAAATATAAAGACTACAAATTGAAGATCAAAAGCCTCATACAATCTTCGAAAAATAAAATTTAAGTGTGTAGTTACTTTGTTTTTCTTTAGGTATCCCAATATGCCAACTATAGAAATGGAAGACATATTAATTAGTCAGAGTTCTCCATAGAAACAAAACCAATAGTGGATAGAAAGATAGATAGATAGATAGATAGATAGATAGATAGATAGATAGATGGGAAGCTTTACATTATTTGAAGTTCATTTAAGGCATAATAATGTTGATAATTATATGATGTTTAATAGGAAGATGTTATATTTGGTGATAAGGAGGCATGTGATATAATTTGGATATTATTCCTCACTCAGATCTCGGGTTGAATTCTCATTCCCAGTGCTGGAAGTGAGGCCTGGTGGGAGGTGTTTGGATGATGGGCACAGATCCCTCATGGCTTGGTTCTGCCTTTGCAATAGTGCATGAGATCTTGCAAGATCTGGTCATTTAAAAGTGTGTGGCATCTCCCCCACCACCTTCCTTTTTTCCCTTCCATTCTCACTGTGTAAGACAGCTGCTCCCCTTCACCTTCTGCTGTAATTGTAAGCTTCCTAAGGCCTCCCCAGAAGGTGAGCAGATGCCAGCATCATGCTTTCTGTAAAGTCTGCAGAACCATGAACTAAGTAAACCTCTTATCTTTGTAAATTGCTAGATTTAGGTATTTCTTTACAGCAATGCAAGAACATCCTAATAAACCATGTAATTTTTTCCTTTATATAAAATAAACATTGATAT
>NW_016825789.1:0-1064 GCF_001698545.2 Rhinopithecus bieti | reverse complement strand
AATAATAAGATCTATTTATGACAAACCCACAACAAATATCAAATTGAATGGGCAAAACTGGAAGCATTCTTTTGAAAACCAGCACAAGACAAGGATGCCCTCTCTTACCACTCCTATTCAACATAGTATTGGAAGGTATGGCCAGGGCAGTCAGGTAAGAGACAGAAATAAAGGGTATTCAAACAGAAAGAGAGGAAGTCTAGTTGTCTTTTTTGCAGATGACATGATTTTATATTTTAAAAAAACCATCATCCCAGCCCCAAAACTTCTTGAACTGATAAGCAACTTCAGCAAAGTCTCAGGATACAAAATCAATGTGCAAAATCACAAGCATTCCTTTATACCAACAATAGGCAAGCAGAGAGCCAAATCATGACTGAAATGTCATTCACAATTGCTAAAAGAGTGGAAAACACCTAGCAATACAACTAACAGGGGATGTGAAAGACCTCTTCAAAGAGAACTACAAACCACTGCTCAAGGAAATAAGAGAAGACACAAACAAATGGAAAACATTCCATCCTCAAGGATGGGAAGAATCAATATCGTGAAAATGGCCATATTGGCTAAAGTAATTTATAGATTCAAAATTATTCTCATCAACCTACCATTGACATTCTTCAGAGAATTAGAAAAAAACTATTTTAAATTTAACATGGAATCAAAGAAGACCTCGTACAGCCAAGATAATCTGAAGCAAAAGAACAAAGCTGGAGGCATCATGCTACTTGACCTCAAACTATACTACAAGGCTACAGTAACCAAAACAGCATGGTACTGGTACCAAAACAGACACATAGACCAATGGAGCACAACAGAGACCTCAGAAATAACACCACACATCTACAACCATCTTATATTCAACAAACCTGACAAAACAAGCAATGAGGGAAAGGATCTCCTATTCAGTAAATGGTGCTGGGAAAACGGGATAGCTGTATACAGAAAACAGAAACTGGAACCCTTCCTTACACCTTATACAAAATTTACTCAGGATGGATTAGAGACTTTGATGTTAAACCCCAAACCATAAAACCCTAGAAGAAAACCTAGGCAATACCATT
>NW_016825788.1:0-1070 GCF_001698545.2 Rhinopithecus bieti | reverse complement strand
GTTTTGCTTTTGTTGCCCAGGCTGGAGTGCAGTGACACAATCTTGGCTCACTGCAGCCTCCATCTCCCTGGCCAAGCAATTCTGCCTCACCCTCCCAAATAGCTGGGATTACAGGTGCCTGCCACCATGCCTGGCTAATGTTTTGTAGTTTTAGTAGAGACAAGGTTTTGCCATGTTGGCCAGGCTGGTCTCGAACTCCTGGCCTCAGGTTATCTGCCAGCCTCAGCCTCCCAAAGTGCTGGTATTACAGGCATGAGCCACCGTGCCCAGCCAGAAATAAATTCTTAATAGGCAAATGCTAATAAGGAAGAAACAGATGTAGTAATAGTAATGGCAGTCAGAATAGAATTCCAGCCTAGTGCAGTGGCTTGTGCCTATAATTTCAGCTACTCAGGAGGGAAGTTGAAGCAGAAGGACCGCTTGAGACCAGGAGTTCAAGACCAGCTGGGCAACATAGTGAGACCTTATCTCTAAAAATATAAAGATAAAAATAAAATTCTAAGTGAATTATATTTAAGGGCAATATATATTTCATCTTTATAAAAGTTACACACTACCTAGAAGATGTTAAATGAATGATCCTTGTGGATCTGAAGACATTGTTTTAAAATATAAAAGCAAATAAGTAGTGGAAAGAGTAGACTAGATAAATCCACCATCAGAGTAAAAGATTTTTTATCATACCTCTTCCATAAATAGACAGATTAAATAATAAAAATAGAGAAAAAGATTTAAATAAGTGATTTTAAAATTCTCAATTTAATATCTATAGGTGGTATAGAATTTGAACCCAATAAGCAAATAGTACTAATTCTTTTTCAATCATACTTGGAGCATTGACAAAAATTGACCATGTGTTATGTCATAAAGAAAATCTCAATGAAGAGAAAAAAGGCAAAGATTCTATAGTACATTCTGCTTACCACAATGCAGTGAAATTAGAAGTTAACATAAAAGGACAGCAAAAATATCCTCTTGGAAATTAAGAAAAAAAATCACATTTTTAATAAATCTTCAGTTAAAAGAAACACAAAAATACAAACTAATTAAAATGAAAGAATGAAAGTTAA
>NW_016825787.1:0-1073 GCF_001698545.2 Rhinopithecus bieti | reverse complement strand
TGAGAATAACTCAAAATGTAGA
Source organism: Rhinopithecus bieti (assembly GCF_001698545.2). NCBI lineage: Eukaryota > Metazoa > Chordata > Mammalia > Primates > Cercopithecidae > Rhinopithecus > Rhinopithecus bieti. The sequence goes on along the minus strand of NW_016825787.1, from coordinate 1,051 downwards.
TGAAATAATTCCTTGCCTTTCACCAATAATAAATGCTAAGATTTCAGAAGACACTTGGTTAAACAGAAATAAAATGCAGTAGATATTTTTCAATACTATGCTGAAATTAACTGTGCAGAAATTATAATCTTTGAATTCATATTTATATTCCTAATCTTTCCTAGAGGTATATTATGTACACATACACAGACACACACAAGAAGTACTGTTCACCCTCTCCCAAATGAACTTGGTTCTCTAGTTTCCAGCAAAATAGTGTTATAGAATTCTGGGCTAGGGACAACTTATTAAAGTTTTCCCAGTGTAGGGATTCTTAGAGATTTTAATATGCTAAGTTCAATTTGGAATCATCAAGGACAGAATAAAGTATACCCAGTTTCCCAACCTTATGTGATGTTGTTTTTTTTCCCTCCCAAACATTACATTGTACTGTTTTCTGGCATGTTGAACAGTTGATAGGCTGTGATATCATTCAACTTCCTTTGTTTTTATTGACCAAAAAGCTTCATATACATATAAGTATGCAACACTTCTAGGGTTACCAGATTTCACAAGTAAAAACAGAGAATGTCATAGTACTTTAAAATTCAGGTAAATGACAGATCTTTGTTTAGTAAATGTGTGTCCAGTTTATCTGGAGTTCAAATTTAACTGGGCATCCTGCATTGTATCTGGTAATCCTAAACATTTTCGAAGAAAAGATGAAAGAGCCATGTCATTCAGTGCATAATAGAAACTTAACATCTTGAGTTGATGTAGACAGATCCCTGTACATCAACAACATTTTGAAAATTTACCTACCTATTCTTAGCCCCTAGTTTCATTCAACTACGTCCTTTATGTATACATTACTTTAAAATATATAATGTTGCCAGTTTTAAAATTCTTTTCATTGATTTCCCTGAGTTGTATCCCTACATGATAAGGAATCAACCATAAAGGTATTTACTGGCTAACAGTGAACTAGGCAGTAGGTACTCAAGAAAGTTTTTTTTTTTCCCCCCACTGTAAAATTGTTCTTTAGAGGAACAAGCAATAACTGATAAAGGCC
>NW_016825786.1:0-1077 GCF_001698545.2 Rhinopithecus bieti | reverse complement strand
CCGGAGTGCAGTGACAGGATCTCAGCACACTACAACCTTTGCCTGCCAGGTTCAAGTGATTCTCCTGCCTCAGCCTCCCAAATAGCTGGGACTACAGGTGCATGCCACCAAGCCTGGCTAATTTTTAGTAGAGACTGGGTTTCACTGTGTTAGCCAGGATGGTCTTGATCCCCTGACTTCGTGATTGGCCCACCTCAGCCTCCCAAAGTGCTGGGATTACAGGCGTGAGTCACCGTGCCCGGCCATGAGATTTGTAATCATAAAGTGATGCTGGATTTTATCAAATGCTTTTTCTGCATCTATTGAGATAATCATGTGATTTTTGTTTTTAATCCTGTTTGTGTGGTGTATCACACTTACTGACTTGCATGTTGTAAACCATCCCTGTATCCCTGGTATGAAGCCCACTTGATCATGGTGGATTATCTTTTTGATATGCTGATGGATTCATTTAGCTAGTATTTTGTGAGAATATTTACATCTATGTTCACCAGGGATATTGATCTGTAGTTTTGTTTTATTTTCTTCTTTCTTGGTTTTGGTGTTAGGGTGATACTGGCTTCATAGAATGATTTAGGGAGGATTCCTTCTTTCTCTGTCTTTTGGAATAGTTTCAGTAGGACTGATACCAACTCTTCTTTGAGTATCTGATAGAATTCAGCTGTGAATCCATTTGGTCCTGGACCTTTTTTGGTGGCATCTTATATTACCATTTCAATCTCACTGCTTGTTATTGGCCTATTCAGAGTTTCGGTTTCTTCTTGGTTTAATCTAGGCTGTATGTTTCCAGTTCCAGGAATTTATCCATCTCCTCTAGGTTTTCCAGTTTATGTGTGTAAAGGTGTTCATAGTAGCCTTGAATGATCTATTGTATTTTTGTGGTATCAGTTGTAATATCTCCAGTGTGATTTCTTTTTTTTTTTTTTTTTTTTTTTTTTTTTTTTTTTTTTTTGAGATGGAGTTTCACTCTGTTACCCAGGCTGGAGTGCAGTGGCATGATCTCAGTTCACTGCAAGCTCTGCCTCCCAGATTCATGCCATTCTAACTCAGCCTCCTGAGTAACTGGGACTACAGGCA
>NW_016825785.1:0-914 GCF_001698545.2 Rhinopithecus bieti | reverse complement strand
AAAAAAAAAAAGAATCTACCTACTGTCTGTAAGCTCCTGCTTCAAGATATCCCGGACAAAAACAATACCCTCTATGTATTGATTTATAATTTTGCCTGCAATTCTGCTTTCTGGAAATTTACCCCTGCCTTTAAAAACCCTTACCTGCTAGCCATTGGAAAGATTGAGACTTAAGTGTGAGCTGCCTAATCCTCCTTGCTTGGTGCCCTGCAAATAAATGCGTTCCTTTCTTCCCACAGAAACCTCCGTGTGGATATCTGGTCTTAGTGCACCAGGGAGTAGACCCGAGTAGAGTTCTATAATAAATCCATGCACACTGATGGTAGAAATGTAAATCAGTAAAACCATCAAGAAAAACAGTATGAAAGTCCTTCAAAAAACTAAAAATACAATTACTGTATGATCCAGAAACTCCACTTCTGAGTATATTCCCAAAAGATTTAAAATCAGCATGACAGAGAGGTATGGGCACTGTGTTCATGTCAGCACTAATCAAGCCAAGATACAAAATCAACCAAAATGTCTATCGATGGACGAATGGGTAAAATGTGATACATATACACAGTGAAATACTTTTATACCTGAAAAAAAAAAAAAGAAAATTCTGTTCTTTTCGAAAACATGGATGGAATTAGAGAACGTTTTACTAGGTGAAATAAGCCAAACATAGGAAGACAAAGAGTCCATTTATACCATCTTTTCTGTGGGTCTCATTTTCACTCGTAATTCCTTTGCACTAGTAAAGCAACTTTGATTTGTTAGCTTAGTTTCGTTTATCAGGTTTTTAAATCAATTATGTTTATCTACAAATCTATACAAGTATTTAAGTATGAAGAGTTAATATTTGGATGTTTTCCATATTGCTTCATAAATTTACTATATATGCATTTATCAACATTTATCAGTTCCATTTT
>NW_016825784.1:5804-14953 GCF_001698545.2 Rhinopithecus bieti | reverse complement strand
CAATAGTGTTGAATCTCTAAATTGCCTTACACAATATGGCTGTTTTAATGATATTGAGTGTTCCAGTCCATGAGTATGGGATATTTTCTCATCTATTTGTGTGATCTCTAATTCTTTCTACAGTGTTTTGTAGTTCTCCTTGTAGAGATCTTTCACCTTCTTGGTTACCTGTATCTAGATATTTCATTTTCTTTGTGGCTGTTGTAAATGGGATTGTGTTTTTGATTTGACTCTAAGGCTGGATATTATTGGTATGTAGAAATGTCACTGATTTTCCGCATTGATTTTGTATCCTGAAACCTTGCTAAAATAATGTATCAGTTCTACTAGCCTTTTGGCAGTCATCAGGGTTTCCTAGGTATAGAACATATCATCACTGAAGAGAGATAGTTTGACTTCTTCTTTTCCTGTTTGGATGCTTTTTATTTCTGACTGTTCTGGCTAGAACTTCCAGTACTATGTTGAATAGAAGTGGTGAGAGTGGGCATCCTTGGCTTGTTCCAGTTCTCAAGGGGAATGGTTCCAGCTTTTGCCCATTTAGTATGATGTTGGCTGTGGGTTTGTCATAGATGGCTCTTATTATTTTGAGTTATGTTTGTTTGATGCCCTGTCTATTGAGGGTTTTTATTGTGAAGAGATATTGGATTTTATCGAAAGCTTTTCTGCATCTATTGAGATGATTATGTGGTTTTGCTTTTAATTCTGTTTGTGTGTTGGATCACATTTATTGATTTGTGTATGTTGAACCAACCTTGCATCCCAGGAATAAAGCCTGCTTTGATCGTGGTGAATTAACTTTTTTGATGTGCTGCTGCGATTCAGTTTTGGCTAGTTTTTTGCTTGAGGTTATTTGCCTTCTACTGTTCATCAGGATACTGGCCTGTTTTTTTTTTTTTTTTTTTTTTTTCCTTTGTCTGTCCTCTGCCCAGATTTTGGTTAGTGCTAATGATGCCAGGCTTCATTAGAATGAGCTTAAGGAGGTTCCTTCCTCCTCAGGTTTATTTGGAATAAGTTTCAGTAGGATTCGGTACCAGCCTCTTCTTTGTATGTCTGATGGAATTTGGCTGCTCGAATTTCATTTTGTTCCAGGGCCTTCTTTTGGTTGGCGGGTTTTTTTACCACTGATTTCAATTTCAGATGCATGATATGGTCTAGTCAGGGTTCCAGTCTCTTTCCTGATTCAATCTTGGGAGATTGTTTGTTCCAGGAATTTGTATCCATTTCCTCTAGATTTTTCCAATTTGTGTGTGTGGAGTTTTGTTGGTTTTGTTTGTTGTTGAGATAGGGTCTCACTTTTGTCACCCAGCGGCTGGAGTGCAATGGTGTGATCTTTGGCTTACTGAACCTCAAACTTCCTGGGCTCAAGGATCCTCCGCCCTCAGCCCACGAGTAGCTGGAATTACAGGTGTCGTGCCTCTGATGCTTGGCTTAATTTTTGTATGTTTAAAATAGAAGACAGGCGTTTTTACCATGTATGGCCCCAGCTGTCTTGAACTCCCTGATTCAAGCAATCTGCTCACTCGGGCCTCCCAAGGCAGTGATGAGCCACCCATGCCCTGGCCTTGCATAGGAGTGTTTCATACTATTCCCCTGAGGATCTTTTATAGTTTTTCTGTGGGATTAATTGTAATGCATCTTGCATCATTTCTGATTTGTACTTATTTCATATTTTCTCTTTTTTTTCTTGTTAACCTAGCTTAGTGCGGTCTGTCAATCAGGGTTTATTTTGCTAAGACAAACTCTTGGCGGTTCCTTTGATCTTTGTATAGTTTTTGCATCCAGTTTTTTTTTTTTTTTTTTTTTTTTTTTAAGGACGCGAGTTTCACTCTGCTTGCCCAGGCTGGAGTGCAATGGCACGATCTCGCTCACTGCAACCTGCTGGCCTCCTGGATTCACGTGATTCTCCTGCCCCGCCTCCCAAGTAGCATGGGATTACAGGTGCACGGCCACCACACCCAGCAAATTTTGCTTTTTTCATTAGAGACTAAGTTTCTCCATTTGGTGGGCTGCTCGAACTCCTGACCTCAGGTGGTCCACCCCTCAGCTCCCAAAGTGTTGCGGATTACAGGCGTGAGCCACAGCACCCAGGCCTGACATCTCACTTTTATTATTATTAAATTCACCTTTAATTTTAGTTATTTCTTTTTTCTGCTAGCTTTGGGTTTTTTTTTTCCCCCCAAGTTCCTTTAGGTGCAAAGTTAGATTTTTTTTTTTTTTTTTTTTTTTTTTTTTTTTGAGACAGTCTCTCTCTATCCCCCCGGCTGGAATGCAGTGGTGTGATCTCGGCTCCCTGCAACCTCCGCCTCCCAGGTTCAAGTGATTCTTATGCCTCAGCCTCCTGAGCAGCTGGGATTACAGGCACCTGCCACCATGCCCAGCTAATTTTTGTATTTCTAGTAGAGATGGGGTTTCGCCGTGTTGGCCAGGCTGGTCTCGAGCTTCTGACCTCAGGCAATCCACCTGCCTTGGCCTCCCAAAGTGCTGGGACTACAGGCGAGAGCCACCGTGCTTGGCCCAAAGTTAGATTTTTAATTTGAGATCTTTGTAACTTGTTGATGAAGGCATCATCAACTTTCCTTTTAACACTGTTTTAGCTGCATCCCGGAGATTTTGGTAAGTTGTTTCCCTATTTTTATTAGTTTCAAAGAATGTTTTGATTTCAGCCTTAATTTTGGTGTTCACCCAGGAGTTATTCAGGAGCAAGTTGTTTAATTTCCATGTATTTATGTAGTTTTGAGAGATGTTGGTAGTGATTTCTGTTTTTATTGCACTGTGGTCCAAGAGTGTGCTTGGTATGATTTCAGTTTTTTTTTTTTTTAGTTTTATCGAGACTTGCTTTATGACTGAGCATGTGGTCGATTTTAGAATATGTTCTGTGTGCAGATGAGAAGAGTATATATTCTGTGGTTGTTGGGTGCAGTGTTCTGTAGATGTCTTTTAGGTCTAGTTTGTCAAGTGTTGAGTTTAAGTCTAGAATTTCTTTATTAGTTTTCTGCTTCAATGATCTAACGCTGTCAGTGAGGTGTTGAAGTCTCTCAGTATTATTGTGTGGTTGTCTAAGTCTTTTCATAGGCCAGGAAGAACTTGTTTTATGAATCTGGGTACTCCAATGTTGGGTGCATATATATTTAGGATAGTTAAGACTTCTTGTTGGATTGTACCCTTTATCATTATATAATTATCTTCATTATCTTATTTTTTATTGGTTTGAAGACTGTTTTATCTGATATAAGAATAGTGACTCCTGTTCTTTTTTGTTTTCTGTTTGTGTGATAGATCTCCATTCTTTTACTTTGAGCCTATGTGTGTTGTTACATATAAGATGGGTCTCTTGAGGACAACAGATGGTTAGGTCTTGTCTTTGTATTCAGTTTGTCATTCTGTGTCTTTTAAGTGGAGTGTTTAGCCCGTTTACATTCAAGGTTAGTACTGATATGTATGCTTTTGGTCCTGTCATTGTATTGTTAGCTGGTTGTTATGTAGACTTAATTGCATACTTGCTTTTTAGTGCCTGTGGGCTGTGTGCTTAAATGGGTTTTTGTGGTTAGCAGGTGTCATTCTTTCAATTTCATGTTTCCCACTCCCTTAAGGATATGTTTAAGGCTGGTCTAGTTGAAACGCATTCTCTCAGCATTTGCTTGTCTGAGAAGGATTTTATTTCTCCCTCATGTATGAAGCTTCATTTGATGGGGTATGAGATTCTTGGTTGGAATTTCTTTTCTTTAAGGACATTGAAAATAGGCTCCCAGTATCTTCTGGCTCGTAAGATTTCTGCTGAGGGGTCTACTGATAGTCTGATGGGATTTCCTCTGTACATGACTTGACCCTTATTTCTGGCTGCCTGTAAATTTTTTTCTTTTGCATTGACCTTGGTGAATCATAACTACATGCTTTGGGGATGATTGTCTTGACCATCTAGCTGGTGTTCTCTGTATTTCTTCTGTTTGCATGTCAACCTCTTTAGTGAGATTAGGGAAATTTTCATGGACCGTATCATCAAATATATTTTCCAAGTTGCTTATTCTCCCTCCTCTCTCAGAAATGCCAGTGAGTCATAGATTTGGTCTCTTTGCATAATCCCATATTTCTCAGAGGTTTTGTTCATTTTTAAAAATCATTTTTTCTTTCTTTTTGCCTGAGTTGATTCAAATAACTAGAATATGTTCTAGTATGTGATAGATCTCCATTCTTTTACTTTGAGCCTATGTGTGTTGTTACATGTAAGATGGGTCTCTTGAGGACAACAGATGGTTAGGTCTTGTCTTTGTCATTCTTGTAGTGAGTTTTTCAGTTCTAGAAGTTCAGTTTGGTTCTTTCTTAAAATGGCTATTTTGTCTTTCACCTCTCACATTGTTTTACTGGATTTTTTGGATTGAGTTTCAGCTTTCTCTTGAGTCTTAATGAGCTTCCTTGCATATCAGATTCTGAATTCTGTGTCTGTCATTTCAGACTGATTAAGAACCATTGCTGGGGAGCTAGTAGACTCCTTTGGAGGTAAAGAGGACACTCTGGCTTTTTGAATTGCCAAAGTTATTGTGCTGATTCTTTCTCATCTAGGAGGGTTGGTGTTCCTTTAACTGTGGTGTAAGTTGAGTATAGTCCATTGGCTTCATTTCTGGACGCTTTCAGGGGGGCCAGTGACCTGTGCAGAATCTTTATGTGTAGGTGAATTCTTACATTTGATTTATAGGTGTATTAGCCCAATGATTTTTGGTTTTGTAGTTTGTGCTGTGATCCAGTAGATGGCACTTGACAGTAATAGCTGTAGGTAGTTAGGTTAATACCCATCCACACTTTTGTACTTCCTTGTGTCCACAGTTGTGCTCTATAGTGGGGTACAGAGGAAGAGAAATGGTCCCCTCCACAGGTCTGCCCCTGGGCCTCGGGGGAGCCCCCTCTGATGACTGTTGTTGTGCCTGTGATTCTTTTGTTAGGTTTTCCAGGTTGTGGTGTCCCGTCGGGCAGGGGTTGCAGCGGAGAAATATAACACGCCCCTTCTGGACCTGCCCTCCAAGGGAGGCACACCCTGCTCCCGCCCTGGCTCAGGAACCTACATGTCTTGCCCCACTCAGGGCTCTGAGGGTGGGGGCCCCTCCTCTCCTCGAGTGGCAGCCACAGATCTTGGCTACATACTCCCTAGTTGCAGGCTGCAGCCCTGGAGGAACTGGAACTTTCTGTGGCTCCTGGTCAGGTTCCATCTGTGCTAGGAGATCTGATGTGCTTCTTGGTTTCTAGGAAAGTAATCAGTTGCAACAAGGCACTCAGGCTGGGCTGCAGGGGCTGTGCTGTGCGCCTGCTCCTACAGGGTAGCTAGGCATTGGGCCTGGGAGGGGCTGGTGGGCAGAAGGGCTTGCAGAGCAGGCATGCTCCAGTCCCATGGGGAAGCTGGCCCAGCCCTCTCTTGGCTCAGAGATCAGCTGGGTGTCTGTGACTGCTCCCTGCCAGAGCTGCCCAGCACATAAAACCTCCTGGGCTCTGCACCATCCAAAGGCCTGTTTCTGCCTCCTTTCCAGGGAGATCCCCCTGCCAACTCACATGTCCATGGGGAATGCAGGGTCCTCTGTAGCTAAAATTACAGAGGTCCGTGGTGAGAGTGAGTTGCCCTTCAGTTCTTTTACTCACCCCTTTCCCAGGAGCTGTTCAGGGCTGGGAGCTAGCCTTGCATTCGGGTACCCTGTGTGGGTTTCCCAGCTTCCTCCCTCTTCAGCCTTTGCTTCAGTGGTGCCTATCCATTCACTTTTGGTGTTTTCTCCCCAAAGATCTGCCCAAATTATGGTGCTTTAGTTGCTAATTTGGTCTCTCTCTCTTTTATTATTTATTTGTTTATTTAATTTTGAAGTAGGGCCTTGCTCTGTTGCCCAGGCTAGAGTGCAGTGGCATGATCTCAGCTCACTGCAATCTCTGCCTCCCAAGCTCAAGTGATCCTCTCACCTCAGCCTCCCAAGTAGCTGGGACTACTGGCGTGTGCCACCACATCTGGCTAATTTTTGTAGAGATGGGGTTTTACCATGTTGCCCAGGCTGGTCTTGAACTCCAGAGCTCAAGTGATCCTCCCGCCTCGGCTTCCCAAAGTGCTGGGATTACAGGTGTGAGCTACCACACTCAGGTAATTTGGTCTCTCTCGGTGGGAACGGCACTTCCTGCTGTGTCTAGTTGGCCATCTTCTCTCCTCTCAACACTGGATTATTATGGAAGGGCATGTTGATACTTGTTTTCTGTGCTACTTAAACTTTTTTTTTTTGTGGTTTATGTGTAAGCTCCTTCAAATTTGAACCTGAAAAACATATTTAACCAAAATATTTAATTCTGTATTGTGTTTATAGAAGAAAATATTTTGATTAAAAGATCTCTTTTCATTTTCCTCCTCATTAATTAAAAATAGTACCCAGTTTAAACAAAGAGAATGAGCTTTTGGGTAAGACAGTTCTGAATTTGAATCCTAGTTCTACCACTTCTAGACTAATGTGTGATACTGGGTTGGGTGGTTACTTATCTTGCTGAGCCTCTGTTTATTCATATTTAAAATAGAGATGATACTTGATTCACAAAGTTGTAAAGCCAAATTTTAATACTATATTCTGAGTCTCCGGCACATTTGAGGTATGCAGATTTCCTTCCTGACCTGGCATGGTGGCTCATACCTATAATCCCAGCACTTTGGGAGGCCGAGGTGGGTGGATTGCCTGAGGCCAGGAGGTTGAGACCAGCCTGGGCAACATGGTGAAACTCTGTCTCTTCAAAAAATNGATTCACAAAGTTGTAAAGCCAAATTTTAATACTATATTCTGAGTCTCCGGCACATTTGAGGTATGCAGATTTCCTTCCTGACCTGGCATGGTGGCTCATACCTATAATCCCAGCACTTTGGGAGGCCGAGGTGGGTGGATTGCCTGAGGCCAGGAGGTTGAGACCAGCCTGGGCAACATGGTGAAACTCTGTCTCTTCAAAAAATAAAAAAATTAGCCGGGTGTGGTGGTGCATGCCTGTAGTCCCAGCTACTTGAGAGGCTGAAGTGGGAGGATCTCTTGAGCCTAGGAAGTCGAGGCTGCAGTGAGCCATGATCACACCCCTGCACTCCAGCCTGGGTGACAGAGTGAGAACCCTGTCTCAAACAAAACAGAAACAAATTTTCTTCCTTGTTTTATCCTAAGGTTTTTTTTTGGTTTTGTTTTGTTTTTTTTGCAGTAAAATTCACATAACATAAATTTAGCCATTTTAAAACGAACAATTCAAGGGCATTTAGTACATTCACTGTGTTGTGCAACCATCACCTCCATTTTATTCTGAAACATTTTTATCACCTTAAAAGGAAACCCTGTACCCATTAAACAGTTGCTCCCCATTTCTTTCTCCCCCTTGCCCTTGTTGTTAATCACCAATCTGTCTCAATGGATTTACCTATTCTAGATATTAATAGTTTGTGTAAATGGAATCATACAAGGTGTGACCTTTTGTGTCTTTCACTTAGCATAATGCCTTCAAGGTTTATACATGTTGTAGCATATATTAGTACTTCATTCCTTTTTATGACCGAATACTATTCCTTTGTATGGATATGTCACAGTTTGCTTATCCATTTCTCCGATGATGGACATTTAGGCCCTTTCCACCTTTTGGCTACCGTGAATAGTGCTGCTATGAACACGGGTGTGTGTATATATGTGTATGTATATGTATATGTGTGTATACATATGTATGTGTGTGTGTGTGTGTGTGTATACATGAGTACGTCTTTTCAGTTCTTTGGGATCTGTACCTAGGAGCGGAATTGGTGGGTCATATGGTAATTTAACTTTTTTGAAGAACTGCCAAACTGTTTTTTTTTTCTTCTTAAGACGGAGTTTCACTGTGTCACCCAGGCTGGAGTGCAGTGGTGCAGTCTTGGCTCACTGCAACCTCCGCTTCCTGGGTTTAAGCAGTTGTCATGCCTCAGGCTCCCGAGTAGTTGGGACTACAGGTGTGTGCCACCACGCCTGGCTGATTTTTGTGTTTTTAGTAGAGACGGGATTTCTGTTGGCCAGGCTGGTCTCGAACTTCTGACTTCAGGTGATCTGCCTGCCTTGGCCTCCCAAAGTGCTGGGATTACAGGCGTAAGCCACTACGCCTGGCTGCTAAACTGTTGTTCACAGCAACTGCACCACTTTACATTCTCACTAGCAGTGTACAAGGGTCCTGATTTCTCCACATCCTTGCCAACAGTTGTTATTTGTCATCTTTTTTATTATAGCCATCCTAGTGAGTATGAAGTGGTACCTAAATTTGCAGTTCTTCCTTCCGTTTTGAATATATTCTAGAAATTAAGTTGGTCGATGAGTATTTGAATCTTACTTTTGCCAAGAAAATGGTAAAATGTTACGATCGAGCTATAGTAGTCAATTTAATGCATTAACACCCTGAATTGTTTCTATGATAATACAAGATCAGAGACAAAACTTGAATTTTAAAAAGTCATTAATTCAGCAAACATTTATTGGATGCACATTATATGGTAGGCCCTAGACCAGGTATTGAGAGGTAACAGTGGAACTTGACATAGTTCCTTCTCCTAAGGGAACTCACAGTGTGGTGGGACAGATAGATATATGTAAATAAAGACAAGCTGTTACAAGGTCTATGCCAGTAGAGATAAATACATACAGTATGTGTGCTGTGTAAACATCATGGTCCTATGTTTGCCTGAGTAACTTATTGCTAGAATTTTACAGAGCTGGTAGTTGAGCAGAATTTTGAAGAATGTGTAATAGTTTAGCCATTGACAACAAGGAAGGGAAGGCCTTTCCTGAAAGGAGAATCGGTCTCTGTGAAGGCTGAAAGAGTGAGAATGGAAGACTGAGCAGATGTTGACAAAAAGTTAAATTCTGTAAAATATTTGAAGAGATTTATTCTGAGCCAAATATGAGTGACCTTGGCCTGTGACACAGCCCCCAGGAGATCCTGAGAACATGTGCCCAAGGTGGTTGGGGTGCAGCTTGGTTTTATACATTTTAGGGAGACATGAAACTGCAATCAAATACATTTAAGAAATATGTTGGTTTGGTCCAGAAAGGTGGGACAGCTTGAAGGTGGGGGGACTTCCAGGTCATAGAGTTAATTTTTAAAAATTATTATTATTATACTTTAAGTTCTAGGGTACATGTGCACAACGTACA
>NW_016825784.1:0-2870 GCF_001698545.2 Rhinopithecus bieti | reverse complement strand
ATCCTAAATATATATGCACCCAATACAGGAGCACCCAGATTCATGAAACAAGTCCTTAGAGACCTACAGAGAGACTTAGACTCCCACACAATAATAATGAGAGACTTTAACACCCCACTGTCAACATTAGACAGATCCACGAGGCAGAAAGTTAACAAGGATATCCAGGACTTGAACTCAGCTCTGCATCAAGCAGACCTAATAGACATCTACAGAACTCTCCACCCCAAATCAGCAGAATATACATTCTTCTCAGCACCACATTGCAGTTATTCCAAAATTGACCACATGGTTGGAAGTAAAGCACTCCTCAGCAAATGTAAAAGAACAGAAATTATAGCAAACTGTCTCTCAGACCACAGTGCGATCAAACTAGAACTCAGGATTAAGAAACTCAATCAAAACCATTCAGTTACGTGGAAACTGAACAACTTGCCCCTGAGTACATACTTGCTCCTGAGTACTGGGTACATAACGAAATGAAGGCAGAATATAATGTATATTAACCTTAAATATATAATTTTTATTTGCCAATTATACCTCATTAAATCTGAAAAAGGTCAAGAGCAAGGGAGCCCCTGCCCTCTGAAACATGAAGTGGGAGCCCTAGGCAATTGCTTTGCTTTGTTTTTCTATGTTGATGTGAGAGATGATTCCTATATATGACATAATTGGATACTGTATTCTGAAGGAGAGACTCCTTTTTGTGCTTCCCATAAAAATATGGGAAGATCCCAATAGGTAAGTTGCTAGAAAGTTTTACCACGCTAAGTTGAAGTTACTGATTCCTCTAATAAAAGCCTCTTTATTTTTTCTGGAGAATTAAAGTATTTTCTGATAATATGAAATCTTAGGATACCTAAAACTTCATTTCAGATAGTACTTTTAGTTTTAAGTGGTTTTCAGTGAATGACCTTTGGAAATGGTTTTAAAGGTCAAGTAAAACTTATTTTGAGTCATAAGGAGACAATACCTTGTGTCATTTACTTTAATAATTTTTATATTTTTTCCTCAGTTCCTATTGTAAAGAATATAGCAAAAACAGAGTCTTCTCCTTCCGAAGCGAGCCAGCATTCAATGCAGTCTCCACAGAAAACTACTCTAATATTACCAACACAGCAGGTCAGGAGATCAGGTCGAATTAAACCACCTGGACCTACTGCAGTCCCCAAAAGGAGCAGTTCTGTTAAAAATATCTCACCAAGGAAAAAAGGTCCAAACTCAGGAAAAAAGGTTAGTTGTATCTCCTCCTAATTTGTGTTATAGGTGTTTGTAGTGTCTTATTATTTATAACATGCAATTTAGGAATTTACTAAGAGGATGATGAGGGTCTTTAGGAATGTACTAAGAGTATGTAGGCTTTTGAAAGCCTCACATAACTATCGATAGATTATTATTTCTTTGCTTGGGTAAACTTAAAACTTTTTATAGTGTTCTACTTCTTCAAAACCACAATGAAAGTACTATTAATACATGAGTGTATTTATGTTCAGACTACTTAATTTGAAACTCAGGATACTTTAAAAATCATTATGAAGTGAATCTTACTGTACATATATTATACTTCAATAAACTGAGGCAGGGAGAGAAGAATCAGTGTGATGAATTCAATAATGCTGGAGTCAACTCTAAAACCTAGAAATAATAGAAAAAGCAACAACCTGAAGACACTGAAGAGTGAAAAGAAGCAGACAGATTCTGGTGGCAGGGGAAGTACTGACTGGGAGAAGGGGTGTTATACAAAGTGAGTTTCCATTGTTGTGGTTTTAAGCAAGTACACTTTGTGTAGCATGTGAGGCAACAGGAGTATTAGTAGAAAAATGACAATTTATCTGTCCTAGGGAAACCAGAAAAGTCAGGAAACCTGTGGCTGTTAAAGGGAATGGAGGGATTTTGGAAGGGAAAGGACCAGAGAGGGAATCTACAAATTCTGTCTACCAATGTCTCTGACCGACCCCTGATCTGAGCATGTTTGTCTAATACACACAGGCCAGTGTAGCTAAAGCAAAAGATCTGAACTGAGGCTGGATGAAATTAGGCCCAAGATCAGAATTTAAAGTTCAAGTCTAGCCAAGGTAATTACTAGCTAAACAAAAGAAATAACAATCATCAGAGAAATACAGAATTTAGAATCTGCACAGATTTTTGTAACATCTGGAATGTAACTCAAAATTACCCAAATACGTAGTAAAATGAATAATATTTTCAAGAGAAAAGAAAATCAACTGAGACAGACCCAAGTATAACCCAGATATTAGAACTAGCAAACAAAAGTTTTAAAGTGGCTATTCAACTGGTCCTCGATGAAGTTACACACACACACACACGTGCGCACACACACACACACACACACACACATATACACAATTGTACTGATTAAAAAGACCATCTTAGTGGAGAAGCAAAGGATAAAAAGGAGCCACATTGAAACTCAGGAACTGAAAAATACAGTATCTGAAGTAAAAGATTCACTGGACAGAATTAACCAGAATTGACTAGAGATGACAGAAGAAAGAGTAAATGAACTGGAAGACAGAAGAATAGAAATTATCCAGGGTGAAAAACTCAGACTAAGATTGAGAAAGAAAATGAACCCAGAGACCTTTTAGATAATATCAGAGGTCCAATACAATGTAATTGGAGTCCCAAAAGGAAAAGAAAGAGAAACTGGAGCAGAAAAAATATTTGAAGAAATAATGTCTCAAAATTTTCCAAATGTCATGAAAGATCGAAATATGTAGACACAAATTACTCAACCAAGAGCAAACAGAATAAGCACAAAGACATCTAAGCTGAGGCATATTAGAGACAAACTGTTGAAAACCAGAGACAGAGCAAATCTTAAAGGCAACAACGTAAAAATGAAAAAG
>NW_016825783.1:0-913 GCF_001698545.2 Rhinopithecus bieti | reverse complement strand
GCAATTCTAAACTTGCCATTATTACCGCAATTTCATTTCTTTTCAAAATTAAAAAAATTAATCACTGTTTCTACAATTTCATTTCTGCATTGGCTGCATACAAAGATGTATAAATACAGATAAGGATCATAACAGTTTAGAAGTAAGACAATAATGGAAACTATGAATATTCACCACATAGACATTAGTTAAAGTTTAAAAACACATGTAACAATATATTCATATTGTTGAATTGTTTAATCTCATTTTTTAAATGCCCTAAATATGTTCATGAGTGAAGACGTATGCAGTATGTCATGACAGATCATGACATTAGATGTATAGTAATTAAATACATTGAAGTAAAAGCTGAAACCACATTATTCTTACAACTTCATAAAATGGTATGCATTTGACTCATTTTATTTATTTTTTTAGAGACAAGGTCTCACTCTGTCACCCACGCTGGAGTGCAGTGGCATGACCATAGTTCACTGTTGCCTGGAACTTCTGGGCTGAAGCAATCCTCTCACCTCAGCCTGCTGAGTAGCTGGGATTACAGACCCACGCCACTGCATCCAGTTCTCATTTTTATTTAATGTCAGACAGCTATTATATTAATAAAACATGCATGCTATAAAAATTTAACATTTTATTAAATCGATTTAATTTTTAAGCAAATTCTATGAATGTTCTTCAAAATAAAGGAGTTTTAAGGCTTAGTTGTAATAGGTTAATTTTAATAACCATGGAATTACTTCCCAGCATAACTAATTATTTATTTATTTAGAAACAGAGTCTTGCTTTGTAGCCCAGGCTGGAGTGCAGTGGTGCAATCTCGGCTCACTGCAACCTCCATCTCCGGGTTCAAACAATTCTCCTGTCTGAGATTCCTGAGTAGTTGGGGTTATAGGCCCTCGCCACCATGCCCGGC
>NW_016825781.1:0-1073 GCF_001698545.2 Rhinopithecus bieti | reverse complement strand
ATATAATATATAATTATACAATATATGTTATATATGTTTTATAATATATAATTGTGTAATATGTTATATATTATATATGTTACATAACATACCTATGTATGTATATACTTGTGCCTTTTTTCTATTACTTTTTTCTACTACTGCCATAGGAAAATTCTTAGATAATGAATTACCATGCCAACTAGCTTCCAACATTTTAAGGCTGCTGTTGTATATTGTCAACTTATTTTTAATATAAGAATGCCAATTTAACAGTTTATACCATGCTAATTTTCTTAAATGCATGACAACATTTGATATTATCTAATGATACTTCTAAGATTTATTAATATAGTGTATAACATTTTATTATAAGGATGTTTTTGTTTCCAATGTAAAATAATAAACCAAAAATAATTATTTGACAACTCTCTATTCAGCTGAACTCTCAAACATCTATTTCTGGCTATAAGGTAAAATTTCTATGAGATACATTTCCACATTATCAGGTAATTTTATTATTAAATCCTTATGTAGAAATTAAAAATTAAACCATTTTTTCTATTAAATCAGTTACTTTTATTATTTAGCAACATGTTGCCATAAGTTTATTTTTATTTCTAAGCATCCTTATTCTTGTATCATATGCCAGCTACATTTTCTCTTTCCAAATTATAATTGACTCTGCAGATGTTAGTTACTGGCAAAGTTACTTCATCTATAGGTGGAAGACTCATAAACCAGAAACAAAACTCAACTGTAGCCAGCTTTAGCAAGGGTAAAAAGTAACTACTGCTAGGTCATTCATCTGGTTGCATATTGACTTTAACACAAGGATATTGAAATGAAAGTCTGTCTGAAAATAAGTCACTTCTGTTCCAGATTTCAAAAATTATAATTTGATTTGATCAATAGAGTTATTAGTTTTTATCTCAATAATGAGTTACAGGCAGAAACACAATTTTTTATTCATTTGTTTCTTGCAGGAACCGTAGTAGATACTGAGAAAAAAAATGTGGGTAACCGAAATTAAAAATTCAATATTTTAATGTTAGACAAATTTTTCCTTTGAAAAATGTTCTTTTGGCAAATTT
>NW_016825780.1:0-1073 GCF_001698545.2 Rhinopithecus bieti | reverse complement strand
TTTCCAGTTTGGTTTTGGAGAATTTTAAAACAGATTTTACAAATGTTTAATGTAATGAAAATTAAATTTGTCTCTGTTTTTTTTCAAAAAAATGCTTTCTTAAAGCATTTTCAGATAAGCACAAATATGTTCTTTCACATTTAAAATAAATTCTTATCAATCCATCAGTTCCAGGAGTTCTTCAATAGAAAAGTTTTGTCAATATTGTTTCTTTTTCATTATGAAAGTTTTGAAAAATCCAGTAAAATATTGTCTTCAGGTACTGTATTAGGATTCTGCAGAGGAAAAGAATTAATAGCATATATATGTATGAATGCCTAAAATGGTATATATTATGGGAATTGTCTGACATAGTTATCATCGAGGCTGAGAAGTTCCAACACTATTCCATTTGCAAACGGGACAAACAGGAAATCTGGTACGGTAATTCAGTCCGAGTCTAAAGGCCAAGAATCCAGAGCTCTCATGTCCAAACGCAGGAGAAGATAGATGTCCCAGCTCAAAAGCAAATTCACTTTTTTTCCCCTCCACTTTCACATTCTATCTGGAACCACAAAGATTGCAGGATGCTCACTCACATTGGTGAGGGTAGGTCTTAGCCTACTTATTGAAATGCTATTTTCTTTTCTGGAAACACCCTCACAGACACACCCAGAAACAATGTTTTACCAGCATTCTGGGTATCCCTTAGCCCACTCAAGTTGACACATAAAATCAGCCATCATAGATAGATCATGAAGGATTATTACTGGTGAGAGAAATTATTAAAATCATTGCCAGTCCACAAACTATTTTTTAGTGTTCAGTGATGAAAGTGTGAAGTATTTTCAATGAATTTCAAAGTATGTATTGGAGCTGCTAAGGTTCTAATTTTCCATTGATTAATTTTTAGTTTTCCCAGACACATGGGATATAATGGAAATAAAAAAAGATTGTAGCAGCTTCTCTTTGGACATGATCAGTACAAATAAGATCATTTAGTGCTTGGATTGTGTAGAAAAAACTCTCTAATTTTTAACAGATTCAGTTCCTGTATGATTTATAAAGCAAACAATATACAACTAGCATTTTGT
>NW_016825779.1:0-684 GCF_001698545.2 Rhinopithecus bieti | reverse complement strand
AAAAAAAAAAAAAAAAAAAAAAAAAAACATAAGAGACAAAGTAGGTCATTAAATAAGATAAAAGAGTTAATTCATCAAGAAGATATAACAATTATAAATATATGTGAATCCATCATCAAAGCATGTAAATACATAAAGCAATCATTGACAGACTTGAAGGGATAAACATACAGCAATACCATAACAGTAGGATATATCGATACTTGACTTGCAATAATGAACAGAACAGCCAGACATGGAATCTATAAACAAACTGTGGATTTGAACAATGCTATAGACCAAATGGATAACAAACACACAGGATATGCTACCCAGCAGCATCTTAATACACCATCTTTTCAAGCGCACACAGAATATTCTCAGGATAGATCACATATCAGGTCATGAAGTTAGTTTTGACAACTGTAAGAAGTTTGAAATCATACCAGATATCTTTTATGACCACAATGGAATGAAACTAGAAGACAGTAATAGAAGGAAAACCAAAAAATTCACAAATATGTGGAAATTAAACAACACTCTCTTGAAAAAGCAATGGGTCAAAGAAAAAAAAAATCAATAGAAAAATTTAAAAGTATCTTGAAACAAACAAAATGAAAGCACAATTTCTAAAATTTATGAGAAGCAGCAAAAGCAGTAATAAGAGCAAATCTTTTATTTATTTATTTATTTATTTATTTATTT
>NW_016825778.1:0-1503 GCF_001698545.2 Rhinopithecus bieti | reverse complement strand
TTGAGGAAACAAAAAAAAAAATAGACTTTTATATAATATGGTCCATTATTTCATCAAATACTCTTTTAAGCAAATGTTAATATTCAGAGACATTAAATGATATTAAGAATGTATATGATATTAGGTAACAGTTTATAATTTTCAAGTTTGCATTTTATTTATTTTGGTACATGGCACACACTTTCTGGGTTTAATAATACAGATTAATAATAGAGACATAAGGCAAAAAATCAATGATTATATTCAAATTTTAAAACTATTAACCTTAATATTAAGTTATCTATAAAGATAAAATACAATTTAATATAGAATTTCCAATGTGTTATGTAATGAAGGCATATATGATGAAAACCTATCCATTCCTGTCTTTGAGAACTCTGAGAATGATATTCCTTTGAGGAACTATTACTTCACAGTGATGGGCACAAGAGATCAATTTGTGCCAGAAAGATAATTCAAACCAGAAAAACTGAGACTGTGATGTACCATGGGTTCAAGGAAGATATTTCATTCTATTTATGTATCCAATCTGACTTTCTCAATCAAACCATCCCATTCTCCCACTCTTGTAAGATTTACTTTTATTATATTTCTCAAGCTAAAAATGAAAAAAAGCCAGACTGATTTTTTTATAACACTGCCATTAGAAAATAGCATTAGAAGCTAATATCAAATGTGTATACAATTTCATAAAGAGATATCTAAAAATATTTAGAAAACATATCTGTTATTTATGCAACATGGAAGACATGTTTTATTTTCTAAGACGTCATATTACAGCTGATACTGTTCTGCAAAATTGCTATATCATGTCACAAATGACTTCTGAGATACAAGAGCAAAAGCTTAAAACCTGTTATTTAAAGAAAATTGTTCAATAAACCATATTATAATTTTAAACATCTTATAGTGTAAAAGTATTTCTGTTGAAAGAAAAAAAGACAAACAAAAATATTGCTGATAACTCATAGAACTAACATATTAATTCATCCCTATCATTGATAATTTATTTTATTTTTTACATTTCCTGACCTATCCACCATTGTTAAGTAGAGAATTGTAGCTATATAATCTGACTTAGATATAATCAAATAATTAAAATGTAAGGATATGATAAATATGTAACTGCATTTTACATGCATAGTTTGTAAGTCTCGTCATCATAAATAATATTACACAAATAATATGTTTACAGATGCGCATATAAACTATACAAAATATGAAAAGATGTATGTGACTCAGATATTATCAACCAGTTTTATGAGTTAAAAGCCGAATAAAACTAGAAAGTTGGATAAAATAAGAGAAATATACATTAAATTAAAATACATACATTAAATAATTGCTTTTTAGTTATTGTACATGATCGTGGATAATAGCCAAATGTAGGCCAATTGTGTCATAGACTTGTATTTTTCAAGGAGAACTTAAATAAATTCTAAAGTTATTTTGTCTTAGGTAGACAAATTTTAAAATTCTTCCTTCAATGTATTCTTCTTCTAA
>NW_016825777.1:0-4063 GCF_001698545.2 Rhinopithecus bieti | reverse complement strand
TGCTTCTCAGGTGAGGTGATGCCTTGCCCTGCTTCAGCTGTAGCTGGTCGGGCTGCAACAGCTGAGCAGCACCGATTGTCCAGCACTCCTTAGTGAGATAAACTCAGTTGAAAATGCAGAAATCACCTGTCTTCTGTGTCGCTTATGCTGGGAGCTGGAGACTGGAGCTGTTCCTATTCAGCCATCTTGCTCCACCCCCGGAAACCCTTTTTTTTTTTAATACAGTCTATGATCAAACATTTCTGAGCCCATTGAGGCATGTACTGAAAAACTAAATGTCCTGTGATAAAAACTAGAAAGAAGCTATCTGTGAAGATTCCATGTAATGTGTGGATTCATCTCACAGAGTAAAACCTGCCTTTTGATTCAACAAGCTAGAAACACTTCTTTTGTAGTATCTATGAAGAAGAATTTTGGATCCCTTTGAGGACTATAGTGAAAATGAAAACATTGCAACAAAACTAGAAATAGGTTATCTGTGAAAATGATTGTCCATGTATGGACTCATCTCACAGAGTTTAAACATTCTTTTGATTGAACAGGTTTGAAAAACTGTTTTTGTAACATCTGTGAAAATACATATCTGAGATCATGAGGGCAATAGTGAAAAACAGAATTTCCCATGATAAAAACTAGAAACAAAATATCTGCATAAATGCTATATGATGTGCGGATTCATCTCACTGAATGGAACATGTGTTTTGATTCACCAGGTGGGAGACAGTCTTTTTGTAAAATCTACAAAGGGACATTTCTGAGCTTATTGATGTGCATAGTGAAAAATCGAATATCCCACTATAAAATCTAGAAAGAATCTATGTGTGAAAATGCTTTCCAATGTGTGGATTTATCTCACAAGGTTAAACTATTTTCTTCATTCAACAAGTAGGCAACACTCATTTTGTAGAATCTACAAAGAGACATTTTTAAGCCCATTGAGTATAATAACAAAAAAAGAATATCCCGTGATGAAAACCAGAAAGAAGTTGTTTGTGAAAATGCATTGTTTGTGGTTTCATCTCACAGATTAAACCTTTGTTTCGATTCAACTGGTTGGAAACAATTTTTGCAATATTTTCAAAGAGACATTTCTGGCCTATTGAGGCAAATAGTGAAAAACAAAGTACTTCATGATGAAAACTAGAAACAATCTGTCCAAAGGCTTTGTAATGTGTAAATTCATTATGCAGAATTAAACTGTTGTTTTTTATTCACCAGGCTGGAAATACTGTTGTTGGTGTTTTTTTTTCCCCATATGCAAAGTGACATTTCTGGGCACATCGCGTCCTGTAGTGAAAAACCAAATATCCTCTGATAAAAACAAGAAAAAAGTGATGTGTGCAAATACTTTCTGATGAGTGGATTTATCTCACTGAATAGAAACTGTTTTGATTCTCCAGGTTGGAAGCACTCTTTCTGAAGAATCTACAGTGGGAAATGTCTGAGCCCATCAAGGCTTGTAGTGAAAAACCAAATATCCCACAATGTAAGCAAGAAAGAAGCTATACATCAATATGCTTACCAATGTGTGGATTCATCTCACAGAGTTAAACCATTGTTTTGATTTAGCACGTTAGAAATAGAATGTACAAATGGACTTTTTTTTAGCCCAATGGGACCTGCAGTGAACAAACAGAATATCCTGTGATTAAAACTAGAAACAAGCTATCTGTGAACACAAGCTTTTGGAATGTGTGGATTCATCTTACAGACTTAAACCATTTTTATTCTTCAACAGGTTGGAACCATGCTTTTTATGCAATCTATGAAGGAACATTTCTGAGATAATTGAGTTTTATAGTAAAATATTGAATATCACATCATAAAAACTAGAAACAACCTATCTGTGAAAATGCTTTCAGATGTGTAGATTTATCTCACCGAGTTTTACCTTCATTTTATTGAACATATTGGAAGCACTCGTTTCCTGGAATTTATGAAGAATATTTTGAACCAATTTAGACCTATAGTGAAAAACAAAATACCCTTTGATAAAAACTAGAAACAAGCTCTCTGTGAAAATTCGTTGTGGTGTGTAGGTTCACCTCACAGAGTTAAAACTTTGTCTTGATTAAACAGGTTGGAAACACTGTTTATGTAGAATCTCTGAAGGGACATTTCTGATTCCATTGAGACGTGTAGTGAAAAACTGAATATCTCACTATAAAAAAGTAGAATCAATGTGTATGTGAAAATTCTTTGTGAAATATGTATATATCTCACAGAGTTAATTTTTTTAATTCAACAAGTTGGAAACACTCTTTTTGTGGAATCTATGAAGGGACATTTCTGAGCCCATTGAGGACTGTAGTGAAAAACTGAATGTCCCACGATGAAAACTGAAAGAAAGCTATCTGTGAAAATGCTTTATGATATGTGGATTCACCTCATAGAGATAAATCTGTGCTTTTTAAAGCTGGTTTGAAACACTCTTTTTTGTAGAATCTACGAGGGCACATTTCTGAGTCCTTAGAGGCCTATAGTGAAAAATGAAATATCCAGCTATAAAATGTAGAAACCTGGTATAGGTGAAAATACTTTGTGATGTGTGGATTTATCTCACAAAGTTAACCCACTTTTTGATTCAACAGGTTGGAAATACTCTTTTTGTGGAATCTATGAAGTAAACATTTCTGAGCCCATTGAGGACTAGCATGAAATAGTGAGTATCTAATGGTGAAAACTACAAGCAAGCTCTCTGTAAAAGTACTTTATGATGTGTGGATTAAACTCACAGTGTTAAACCTGTGTTTTTATTCAGCAGGTTGGAAACACTCTATTTGTAAAATCTGTGAAAATACATTTCTGAGTCCATTGACGTTTACAAAATAAAATTGAACATCCCACTATAAAACTAGTAAAAGCTCTCTATGAAAATGCTTTGCATTGTGTGGATTCATCTCACAGATTTAAACGTTTGCTTTATTTCAGGAGGTTGAAAACACTCTTTTTGTAGAATCCATGAAGAAACATTTAGGAGCCAATTGAAGTCTACAGTGAAAACCTGAATATCTTGTAATGTAATCTAAAAAAAAAAGCTACCTGTAAAATGCTTTGCGATGTGTGGATTAATCTCATTAAGTTAAACTTTTGTTTTGATTCAATGGGTTCTAAACACTCTTTTCGTAAAATCTACAAAGGGACATTTCTGAAACCATTGAAACTTTTAGTAAAAAAACAAATATTTCATGATAAAACCAGAAACAAGCTATCTGTGAAAATGCTTTGTGATGCGTAGACTCATCTCACCAAGTTAAAACTTTGTTTCCTTTCAGCAGACTGGAAACAGTCTTTCTGTAGAATCTAGAAAAATACATTTCTGAGCCCATTGAGGACTATAGTGCAAAACAGAATACCACATCTTAAAACTAGAAATGAGGTATCTGTTAAAATGTGTTGCAATTTTTGATGTTTCTCAAAGAGTTAAACCATTGGTTATTTCTTTGTTCTTGTATTTGTTTTGAGATGAATTTTCATTTTTGTCACCCAGTCTGAAGTGCAGTTACATGATCTCCGTTTACTGTAAACTTTGCCTCCTGGGTCCAAGAAATTCTTTTAACTTAACCTCGTGAGTTGCTGTGATTACAGGCACCTGTCACCATGCTCTACTAATTTTCATATTTTAGAAGAGATGGGGTTTCACCATGTTGGGCAGGCTGGTCTCAAACTTCTGACATCAGGTGACTACCCACCTCAGTTTCCTAAAGTGCTGGGATTACAGGCTTCAGTCACCACACTTGTTCCAAACCTTTGTTTTGATTCAGCAGATTGAAAACACTCTTATTGTAGAATCTAAAAAACAATATTTCTGAGTTAATTGAGGCATGTAGTAAGAAACCAAATATCCCATGATAACAACTAGAAAAAGGTACCTGTTAAAATGCTTTGTGATGAGTGCATTCATCTCAGAGAGTTAATCTCTTGTTTTCATTCCACAAGTTTGAAATACTCTTTTTGTAGAATCTATGAAAGCATTTCTCAGCCCAATGAGGCCTACAGTGAAAACTAAATAATTTACCATAAAAGTAGAAAACAATCTATCTGTTAAAATGCTTTGTGACTT
>NW_016825776.1:0-1073 GCF_001698545.2 Rhinopithecus bieti | reverse complement strand
AACACCTTATTTTAAACAGATAACTACTTAGTTTTGACCATAGCGAGAAGAAAAGTAACAAACAATGGAAAAACTAAAACACTCTGTACTTTAACTTTATTCTCCTGACATTTTGATTTTTTCTTGTCTCTGTTTACACCTTCTTATGTTGTCTATTTCTTTAAAGGTTTCTGTAGTTACCATTTTTATAAATGTATCTTTTTCTTTCTTTTTATTTATTTATTTTTTTGAGATGGAGTCTCACTCTCTTGCCCAGGCTGGAGTGCAGTGACTCTATCTTGGCTCACTGCAAGCTCCACCTCCCGGGTTAACACCATTCTCCTGCCTCAGCCTCCTGAGTAGCTGGGACTTCAGGTGCCTGCCACCATACCGGGCTAATAAATGTGTCTTATAGTCTTTATGTTAGAGATATGAGTAGATTACACATCACATTTATAGTATTAGAGTATTCTGAATTTAAGTACTTACATTTACCAGTGAGTTTCATACCTTCAAGTTTGTTTGTTTGTCTTTTGCATGTTAGCATTCTTTACTTTCAGATTTAAGAGCTCCCTTTTAACATTTCTTATTATATGGGTCTAGTAATGATGCATTTCCTCAGCTTTTGTTAGTCTGGAAAAGACTTTTTCTCTCCTTCACGTTTGAAGGAAAGTTTTGCTAGGTATAGTATTCTCAGTTTGCAGCTTTCTTCCCTCAACACTTTGAATCTGTTGTTCCACTCCCTCCTGATCTATATGGTTTTTATTGAGAGGTCTGTTGCCAGACGAATTGGACCTGCTTTATATGTTATTTGCTTCTTTTCTCTTGCTGCTTTTAGGATTCTCTTTGTCCTTGACCTTTGAGAGTTTGATTATTTTATCATTTGGGTTGTCTTATTTGGGATGAATATATTTGGTGTTCTGTGACTCTTATACCTGGATATTAACATATTTCTCTAGGTTTAATAGGTTTTCCATTATTATTATTTCTTTAAATAGGCATTCTACTCTTTGCTCTTTCTCAATTATCTCTTGAACACCAGTGAATTTTAGATTTGTTTGTTCAAGGTGTATATATATATATATATACATATA
>NW_016825774.1:0-1073 GCF_001698545.2 Rhinopithecus bieti | reverse complement strand
GGGGTGGGGGTGGTGAGTAGGGGTGAGGGTGGTGAGCGGGGTGAGGGTGGTGAGTGGAGTGGGGGTGGTGAGTGGCATGGGGGTGGTGAGTGGGGTGAAGGTGGTGAGTGGGGCTGAGGTTACTCCAGCCTCGGGCACTGGATTTTCTCGGGGGGTCAATGAGGGCCAGCCCCCTGGGCTGCCTTCACCTTGTCCTGGGGCTGGGTCCTCGGAAGATGCAGCCACAGCTCCTGGGAGAGTGAGCGGCCCTCGGACAGCTGTGACAGCCCCTGCGGGGGTGTCTGGGTTTCAGGCCATGCTGCAGACCTGCTGGCTGCTGGGGATCAGGGAGGAAACCACCTAGCCTCTTGGAGCGTCAGCTTTCTCATCAGTGTGCCGAGGGGAGGGGCACGTCTTGGAGCCTGGGGACCCCCGGCTTGTGGGCTGCCCGCCTGGCACCCAGTCGCCTGGGAGTCGTCCTTGCTGCGCTCCGAGCCTCCGGGACGGAGTGGGGCTGGGAGTGCGTCCACCACCTGCACCACGTCAGCCTGGCCCTGGCCCTGGCCCTGGCCCTGCTCTGGCAGATGACAAATCTCTGCTAAATTCTCTTTAATTTTGTTCTCTGGGAAATGGGAGGAGGTTTTGGACGTCGGGGATCTGACGGTTCTCCCAGATACACCTCAACCAGGAGGGAGATGCTGAGCCCTGGATGCTTCGAGTCGGCCCGGTCGGGCTTCAGAACCCCCGAAACAGTGCACTGCTCCCCACTTGCCATGAGGGCCGGTGTCCCCTAGCCGGCCTGGAGAGCATCTGCCACTGTGGCTGGGACATATGGCCTCCCGGCCACCAGCGGCAGCATGGACAGGAAAGTGAGATGCTCGCACGGGGTCTGGGACCTGACAGGGCCCCATCAGAAGGCAGGTCCAGGCATAGTACGTGCCTGAGGGGCTGGACAGCATGGGGCTGGCTGAAGCTCCACCGCCCCCGACCCCCTTCCTGAGGCCTCCCTTGGCCATTCCCCAAGCATGGTGCGTCCCTGCCCTTCTAGGAGGCTCCACCCTGGTGCAACCCACTCATCAACATGCACCTCCGGG